>NC_053027.1:502303136-502441502 GCF_003073215.2 Triticum urartu | reverse complement strand
TCGAAAGGCGCTGAAGACGCTCTACGAGCGTGGCTTGGAGAAGCCGCTGGATACCGACGAGGACAACCCCGCCCAGCTGCTTCCTCTCATGGTGAAGGCGCTTGAGGAGGTCATTGAAGGCCTCGGTCCCATGGCGGAGGCGGAAGCTCGCGTTCTGTCTTCAACCGCTCTTACCCGCGTCCTCAGCCATCTGCACCTCCGCGACCCCAACGCCCAGTTTGACGAGGTGCTGGAGCCTGTGGCTGAAGACCTCTACGAGACCGCCGCCGCAGCCGTTCAAGGTCAAGTGGAGGCTTTGCTGGGGAAGTTCCGCGGCTTTGTCTCCGATCCTCTGTCTGGTGATGCCGCGGATCCTGCGGCTGGTGGCGAAGGTGAAGACATCGTCGCCCATAGGGGAGCTCCTTCCGCAGGCGACAACGACATCCAGGGGTGACCCGCGGCTATTCTCCTTGTTTTGCGTAGGCGTTTAGATTTTTCATTTGGTATTGTGAGAACAGTATGCTTGTAATATTTGCTTTGAGACTCTATGATTTCCTTCCTTATTTGCCTTGTTCTGCGTCGCCAGAGCCCGGCTCCGCGCATACCTCAACCGCCGTTGGGCCGACCGGAGACCAGGACGGTCCAAGGAGTGAGGGGCTACGTGACCAGTTAGGCTCCTGAGTCGCGATGCTCAGGAGTCCCCCTTGACGTGCGAACAGCATATAGGGAGAGTTCGTGAGGATAGATTATGTTCTACGTTGGCAGGGCCCGGCCCCGCGCATACCTCAACCGCCGTTGGGCCGACCGGAGACCAGGACAGTCCAAGGAGTGAGGGGCTACGTGACCAGTTAGGCTCCTGAGTCGCGATGCTCATGAGTCCCCCTTGATGTTCAAACAATTTCCATACGTGCCCTCGCCGAGGCCTAGGGAGGGGCGCCGGACGCCGAGGTCCGGGGGTCCTGGTTGGGTGGCGTGCGCTTGGGCGTGACCCGAGCGTAGCCCCCGTGCCCAGCCCCCTCGCGCGACTCTCCCGAGGGGAGGCGTCGTGGTGAGGCCGGGCGTTGAGCTCTGGGCTCCCTGAGGTTGGTACGACCGTGGGGTCTCCCTCAGTTGTTTATCACCAGCGCGGAGCGTAGTGCTTCCGCTTGTGCACGGGCATAGCTGCTCCTCGGCAGTGTAGACAGCCAGCACGGAGCATGGAGCTTCCACTTGGGTGTGGGATGGGGGCTCCCCTCCAGGAGGAGTCCCCGGGGCATGTACAGCCCCGCCCTGACACGTGGCTTGCATGGCAGGGCTGCGAGGTGTATCTGGGCACTCGTGAGCCAGCGCGGGACTCACGAGGCCCTACCTCAAGGCGGGTTGCGCCTGGTCTTGAGTCTTGGTGATTGTATGTCCCTGCAAGGCGGTTAGATGCAAGCACTCTACATCCTCAGGTCCCGGCCCTTGAGCGAGCTCAGCCGCCGCTGGTATGCCAGGTCGCGATGCTGTGGTCAAGGCCAGGGGGTGAGGACTGGAGAGCTAGTAAGAGCTCCTGAGTCGCGATGCTCAGGCGCCCCCTTTTAACGTGCAAGCAGATTGCATGGAGTGAACGGACCCATGGTGGGTGGTTATAAAACAGGTGATAGCAGCCCGCAGGTTAAGCTCAAAGAGCAGATTGACTTGGATAAATGCAGGAAGATACATGCCACCGGGTCCGGCCTGAGCGGCATGGGGATGATGCAGCCCGAGGGGCGCCCCCAGCGAGGTAAGCTAAAAGACGTAAATAAAAGGGGTACATGCCGCAGGGACAGACCCACGCGGCCTGGGAATAGTGCAGCCCGAGGGGCGCTCCTAGCTTAAATGAACATGGAAGATGTCACCTGGGTCTGTAGACAAAGTAGAGCTAGTGCAGCTGAAGCTACACACCGAAGAAATGACTCCTCATGAGCCACCGGGACCCCGAGCCTCGGGAGGCTCTGGGAGCTCGGGAGGTTCCCTTAAGGCCGTCGCCATCTCCTCCCAGACGGTGTGGAACCTGGCCTCCTGAGCCGCCTGGACTTGCCGCACATGGCGCTGATGGGCCGATGCCACGCTCGGCAAGCCAAAGGGCATGCGAACGAAGCTGTGTGGTGGGCCCTCACATCGGCCCGCGCGCGACGTCTAGAAGCATTCCTGAGATGCGGCCTTGTTAAGCCCTGGGTTGTCGATGCAGACGCGTAGCTCAGCACCCTCGCCTGGGTGGTGAGCCACACTCTATGAGCGGTTGCCGCCACGCATGGCTCTTGCGTCTTGTAGATCTTGGGTGGTCTTGATGATGAACTCCTGGGTGGTGGGCATTCCTTGCCCCATGCTCTCCTGAGGAACACGTGCCGTGAAGCATGCTTCCAAGTGGTGCCCAAACGCCTCCCTCATGAGATTGGCAAGGTCTGAGACCCTCCAAAAGAGAGCCCCTGAGCCTTGCCTAAGGAGGGCGCCGGGCGCGCTTTCCTATGCGATGGTGGAGGGCACCCCTGGAGCAGGCGCCAATCCTGACGAGGCCCCTGATGCGACGCCATCTCCTTGGGGTCCTGCGTGATGCGATAGCTTGTTCTTGGGGATGGTCTCCGGAGGGCCTTCACTTCTGCCGTTAGGGTTGTCGATTGCCGCGGCTTGGAAGGCGCGCTCAAGGGAGCACACTGCATCCCTTTCTTCACATGGGACCGTGATGATCCCCCTGCTTCCTGGCATCTTGAGAACGTTGTAGCTGTGGTGGGTGACCGCCATGAACTTGGCCAGGGCTGGATACCCGAGGATGGCATTGTACGGCAGGCAGATGTGCGCAACGTCGAAATCAATGAGCTCGGTGCGGTAATTCTTGCGCTCCCCGAAGGTAACAGGCAGGCGGACCTGCCCTATTGGTGTGGTGGAACCGTCAGTCACCCCTGAGAAAGGCTTGGTTGGCTGGAGCTGCTCATAGGGCACTTGGAGGCTGTCGAATGTGTCGGCGGATAGGACGTTGAGCCCTGCGCCGCCGTCGATCAGAGTCTTGGTGACTTGCACGTTGCTGATGACTGGGGAGCAAATCATAGGGAGTGTGCCAGTGGTGGCTGCACACTTGAGATGGTCGGCCGAGCTGAAGGTGATGGCGCATTGGGACCACCGGAGCGGGTGCGTGGCCTCGAGCTTGGGGAGCGTCGCGTTCACCTCGCGAGCGAACTGTTCGAAGATGCGCTGAGAGGCTGGGGCCTGAGCACTGCCCAAGATGCAGGCGACCACGCGCGGCTCCTGGAAGCCCCCAGCCCCCTCGTCCTGGTGGTGGTCGTCGTTCCTTCTTAGCAGCGACAACGGGGGAAGACCAATGTTGCCCTGGGGGCGATCCTCGCGAGGCGGATCCCTCCAGGCACCCTCACGAGGTTGGTCCTGCCAGCGGTCCTCATGAGGCCAGTCACGCCACTCCTGGCGTGGGGCACGGTCGTCCCAGCATCCGCCTCCGCGTCCCCCTCCGTGGCCATAGCCCCGGTCGTTGCGCTTGGGGCGTCGGCCAAAGCGTCCTTCCCGAATGGCTCTGAGCTCTTGACAATCGCTGGTGTTGTGGGTGTTCAGGTTGTGAAAGGCACAGAATGGGCGGCCTTTCTTGGATGACTCGGGCTGATCTCTCCCTCGCTTGGTGTCTGGCTTCGCCAGGTTGAACAGCTCCTGAGATGTGCAAAGCTCCTCATGGATTGCCAGCTCTTCCTTCATCTTGATGTCGCGGACGCCGTCAGAAAACGCGAAGATGATGGCCTCATTCGAGACCTTGGGAATCTTGAGGCGGGTGCTGTTGAAGCGCTAGATGTACTTATGGAGGGTCTCTCCTGGCTGTTGCTTGATGCGGCGTAGGTCGCCTGCGACCGGTGGGCGGTCACGAGTACCCTGGAAGTTGGCGACGAAGCGGTCGCGCATCTCGTCCCAGGAGGAGATCGAGCCGTGCTGTAGGTTCAGGAGCCAGGAACGGGCCCCATCCTTGAGAGCCATGGGAAACCAGTTCGCCATGACTTTTTCGTCGCCATTGGCCGCTTCGATGCTCAACTCATAGAGCTGTAGGAACTCCGCGGGGTCGGCAGTGCCGTCGTACCGAGGAGGCAGATCTGGCTTGAACTTGCCTGGCCAGGCAATGCTGTGCAGCTCAGGGGTGAAAGCGTGGCAGCCTGCCATGGTTGTTGGGGCCCGCTTCAGGGGCGGAGCTTGGTCTTGGCGAGGTTCGCGCTGCGCCACTGCAGGCAGCGCGCGGCCTTGACGAGGTGGCGCGGAGAGCGCTGGTGCAGCTTCTCACGGCCATGGGATTTCTTGGCAGCTCCTTTCTTCACGCGCGGGCGCCGGGCGCGGCGGATCGCGCCGCGGAGGCGCGCGCCTTGGCGCCAAGGCACCGTCTTGGGGTCGAGGTGGTGGGGGCGCGCCACGAGCCCCGTTGCTTGCGGCCTGCTGAGGGGGAGGCGCGGAGTGGGACGTCGCCAGAGAGCCCCCCGCGGCGCGGACAAGCTCGGTGACATGGTCGAGCCACTCCTCATAGACGTCGTCGACGGGGCGGTAACGCAGGAGCTCGTTTGTGGCGATGAGCGCGGCCCGCGCCTCCAGGGGAGCGCGATGCGCGTGTGACGAAGAGCCAGCAGGAGTGAGTGATGGATTAGCGGTGCGGCCGTCCTGCCGCACCGAAGGATGTTGCGAGGATGCCTGCTGCTCATTTCCCGCCGGGCCCGTTGCAGCGTTGGCGGCGGGGGATGGAGAACGACGAGGCGGCCGGCCGACGGGGGCCGTCTGAGCGATGTGGGCGGCGAGGGCGGCCCGACGCTCAGCTCTAGCGTGGCGAGCGTCTGACATGGAGACGACAGATCGACGGAGCGACAAACTGGTGGAAGGGAAGCTACGTCGCACCCCTACCTGGCACGCCAAATGTCGGGGTATGGGGTCCCGGCAAACCCTTAAGGTTCGAACACTGGGGTGCGCGCGAAGTCTTTCCCTCCAATCATTCTGCGCTCTAGCTTGCTAGGATCTCGCGGACGAACTCGACGAACTCACAACACAGAAAGACACAAGGTTTATACTGGTTCAGGCCACCGTTGTGGTGTAATACCCTACTCCAGTGTGGTGGTGGTGGATTGCCTCTTGGATTGATGATGAACAATACAAGGGAAGAACGGCCTCCTAAGGTTGAGGCGTTCTTGTGCTCGGTGAGCTTGTGTGTGAGGTGGTCTCTCTTTTTTGGCCTCCCTCTCCACCGTGGTGGCTAGTCCTATTTATAGAGGCCCTGGTACTCTTCCCAAATATTGAGCGGGAAGGGAGCCAACAATGGCGGGCTAATTTGAAGGGGGACAACTAGTACAAGCTATCATGACAAAAGTAGTCTTCTCCTGCACAAAGTTCTGGTGGTGACGCCGTTCTGGGCTCCATGGTGACCTCCGTCTTGCAGTCCTTGGTCTTGGTGTTGTTGCACCGAAATGGCAACCTTTGCCTGAGGCCTCGGTACTCCGCGGCTGCGCTTGCTCCCTTTGCACCAAAGAGGAAACAAGGATGCTGTGCGCGCTGGCGCCCGCCTGGTGTCGATCGTCACGGCTCACGTCACGAGAACCTCGTGAGGTTCGCCTTGCCTTGATATCTCCACTCCTCGTGAGCCTGCCTGGCTAGGCCGCTCCAGAAGAGGTCTTGCGTCGTCTACCTTGCGAGGCTTGGCCCCTCGCGAGGGTCTTGGGCGATTCATTGGTGAGGATGGGCCGTACGGCCTGCTGGCCTAGCCATGCGGCGGGCCGTAGGCAGGCAAGTCTAGGGACCCCCATTCCCAGAACGCTGACAGTGTAGTAGACATCAACGCGCAGGCCGCGCTGTCATGGCACGCGAGCTCCTGCTCTACCGCCCAGTCGACGACCTCTACAAGGACGGGTTGGACCGCATCACCGAGATCGTCGGCACCGTGGGGGGCTCTCCAGCGCCATCCCTCTCGCTGCCTCGCCCGCCACCGGCTGCGGGCGATGTGGCTCACAGAGCGCCTCCACCTCAGCACCAAGATGGCGCCCTCGCGCCGAGGCGCACGGCTCAGGGAGCGCCTCAGCCTCCCCCGCGTCAAGACGGTGTCCTCGCTCTAAGATGCGCGGCCCAGTAGCGTGATCCTCCATGCCGTGTGCCCGCGCATGAAGAAAGAAGTTGCCAGGAGGTTTCCCGTCCGCAAGAAGATGCTCCACCACTTCCATAACCACCATGTCAGGATCGCTTGCCACGACAGGGCCATGTGCCACTTGCCATGGCGGCACAGGGACGCCAACGTCAAGCTCCACCTTCACGATGGGCCCCGGTGGCCACGACGGGCTGTCGTGCCTTCACCCTTGAGCTGCGTAGCGTCGTCTGGTCAGGCAAGTTCAAGCCGGATCTGCCTCCTCGCTACGACGGCACCCCGACCCTACGGAGTTTCTGCAGCTCTACGAGCTGAGCATCGAGGTGGCCAATGGCGACCGAAAGGTCATGGCGAACTGGTTTCCCATGGCTCTCAAGGACGGCGCCTGCTCATGGCTCCTGAACCTGCCCCCAGGCTCGATTTCCTCCTGGGATGAGATGCTGATACATCTCCAACGTATCTATAATTTTTGATTGCTCCATGCTATATAATCTACTGTTTTGGACATTATTGGGCTTTATTATCCACTTTTATATTATTTTTGGGACTAACCTATTAACCGGAGTGTTGACACACGAACACGTCACGTGTACCCTCGACGCCGGGGGTGATGCATCGTAGCTCACGTCGAAGGAGACCCGACCGACAGCGCGATACGCAAGACAGTCGACGGGCGCTTTTGCAGACCCGAAAACCCCACACCCCCGGGAGGGACCCCGTCAGGGAGTGCGGCGGCTATGGGCTGCCCTAGGTCGATTCGCTCGCCCCTAGAGCCTCGGAATTCACAGCTCTCAAACACAAAGAACAGCAAAGAACGAGAGAGAAAAACGGTGGAGAGATAAAATGTAGATGAAAAAGTAGTATATTGATTTGTTCGATTCTGTGTTGTTCAATCGGCCATCACCCCCAACATATATAAGAGGCGGCTGGACTTCCCGTACAAGTAAAGGATTCATCTAGGCTTTCCTTACAAGAAAAATTACATCAATTCACGTCCTAGAGTCCTAATTCTATTCCAACTCGGATTCAGTCTGAATCTGGCCCAAACTCTGTCTTCCTTCTTGCGCGGGCCGCCGGGCTTGCATATGATCTCCGATCAAGACGGCCCAAATATCAAACTTGTGCGCCTCGACGATACGAACAACTCTCATGTTGATCATTTTTTCAAATAATGCCATCTTGAATACTTTTCGAGGTCATCTTTATCTTCCAGTCGGACTCGGTTTTGCAGTAGACTGGATTATCCGAGTCTCGTAGTGAATTTGTAGGCTATATATTATCTCTGATGATGATGACTCCAAAATCAAAATTTACTGTCTTGATGATACGCACAACTTCTGTATTGAACACTTCTTCATCCAAGGTCATTTTGATAAACTTTCGAGCACATGTTCAATTTCACTCGGACTTGAGCTCATCCACTCGGATATTAGATATTTTCACTCGGATCGTCCGATTGGACTTTTTCACTCAGAAGACAATCTTTCACTCGGATGACTATATTTCCACTCGGATGACTATATTTCCACTCAGAAGGCACTATCTTATTCACTCGGATGACTATATTTCCACTCGGAAGGCACTATCTTATTCAACCGGCAAGTTTTCGTCCCGATGGTAATCTTTTCACTCGGAATATTTTCACCTGGACGACAATTTCACTCGGATGATCATATTTTCACTCGGATGACTACATTTCCACTTGGATAATAATAAGTTCATCCGGTCAGCAAACTTTCATTCGACCGTAAACTTTCACTCGACCATAAACTTTCACTCGACCGTAAACTTTCACTCGGATGGTAAATTTTTCACTCGGATTTCCGACTGAAAACATAGCCCAATCTTGATTTGTCTCTCCAGGCCTCATATGATCTCGGATTGAGATGAATTATATATAAAAATCGATCGGCTCGACGAGACGAAACTTTTCCATGTTGAAGGTTTTTCGATTCAAGGCCGTATTGATGGCCGAATTACTCGCGCAACCTATCAGACAAGTGTCTGGCACCTCGCACCATATTTCCGTTGAGGTTCAGTCTGTAGTATATTGCCTCTAACTTTTGCATATTAACTCGGATTAGATGATTTATATATCAAAATCGATTGCCTCGACGAGATGAAGACAATTCCTTAAGAGTGCTCCTTCATCCGAGGTCATCTTGAAGACGTGATTGGCCAAAAACCACTCGGAACATTAAACTATGCCACTCGGAGTATAGTTTCGGTCCGTAAGATAAAGTCGAATGAATATAACCGAAACATCAAAGTGGTTCCACTCGGTGACATGAATATTTTATGCTGAAAACTCATTCACTTGAGACCATCTTCATTGCAATCTGTATCTTGCCAAAATCAGGTGTCAAAATGGAGGCCCAACCCAGAATTGCAGTTTTTGCCTATTTTAGGGTTTCGAAGAAAAGGAATATCAAACGGAGTTCAAACAGAATGAAACCTTCGGGAACATGATTTTCTCAATGAACAAGACCAGGGAGACTTGGACCCTACATCAAGAAAGAAAAGAGGAGGCCACGAGGTAGGGGGGTGCGCCTACCCCCCAGGCGCGCCCTCCACCCTCGTCGGCCCCCTGTTGCTCCACCGACGTACTCCTTCCTCCTATATATACCTACGTACCCCCAAACGATTAGATACGGAGCCAAAAACCTAATTCCACCGCCGCAACTTTCTGTATCCATGAGATCCCATCTTGGGGCCTGTTTCAGAGCTCCACCGGAGGGGGCATCGATCACGGAGGGCTTCTACATCAACACCATAGCCCCTCCGATGAAGTGTGAGTAGTTTACCTCAGACCTACGGGTCCATAGTTAGTAGCTAGATGGCTTCTTCTCTCTTTTTGGATCTCAATACAATGTTCTCCCCCTCTCTTGTGGAGAACTTGTCAGGACCCCGATTCCAAGTCATATCGATCTAGCCGGTAACACCTCGTATCACTTTGTGGCCTCACGCACGGTATTCCCACGGGTGTCGCCTTACCATGGCCCGGGACCGTTTGCGCCTTTTGGCTCACGTATATGATAGTGTCGCTAGCATCCATATGACAGAGAACCCAGGCCGACATGGCTAGTCGTTAACCCAAAGCGGCACTAACCTATGGGGACAGGCATACATGAATCACATCGAGCATGTCGGTCAGCAGCATGTGAATCCGGGCTGTAGCACTGGGCTAACAGGACTCCGGGAACCCGGGCTGTAGCAGGCTAGGCAGGACTCCGGATGTCACCGCGTGACATTTCCCCGAAGGGACAGACACAGGAACGAAGTGAAACACATGCCGGCCAGTCAAGTGTCCTGAGGAGTAGTGCTGGGCTAGCAGGACTCCGGTGAACCGGGCTGTAGAGGACTACTATGGCTCATGGAAGCACTAGACTACATTTCCCCATAAGAGAGGCTGCCAAGGATAAACAACTAGATTGTCAGATCCCACACATACCAAGCATTTCAATCATACACACAATATGCTTGATATGTGTAAATACAACATGGCATCACAGCATAACTCTATGACTCAAGTATTTATTCATTAGGCTCCGAGGAGCGAGATATTACAAACATGGGTCCCATGACCCAACAATCATAGCATACAATCAGAGCACATGCGGAAGCTTAACATGTTTGAGTATAGAAATCTATAAATGAAAAAGGCTGAGAAGCCTAACTATCTACCAGATCCTGCCGAGGCACAAGATCGTAGCTGAGGTATCAAGCTAAACGTCGAAGTCCACAGGAACTACTAGCGAGACTGACGTCTCTGCAAAACATAAAATAAGCAAACGTGAGTACAAAGGTACTCAGCAAGACTTACATCAGAACTAGCCACATATGCATCGGTATCAACAAGGGGGGGTGGAGTTTGACCGCAGCAAGCCAGCTTTGTGTAGCGACCAGACCTCAAACAGTCTGATCTCTGTGCTCCGGTGTCATCCCTGGGTCAGTAATGCTGACACCACACAGTACTCGGAGGATTTACAACAGAGTAGCAATCACACACTTATTACATCGAGTGTCTCAAAAGAGAACTTATTACAATAAGTATGGCTTAAGGCCATCTAATAACGATAATAGCGGAAGGCTTGGAAGATAAGTGAGTCCATCAACTCCAACGGCATCACTGAGTATAGAACCACGGCCTAAAAACTCCTTAATCGTCGTCTGAAAAGTCTACAACATTAACGTTGCAGCTCGAAACGGGTCAGCACATGGAATATGCTGGCAAGGTAACACATAGAGAGTAATGGAATGAAACAGTTATACTATATGCATATTTGGCTGGTGGAAAGCTCTATGGTTACAGTTTTGCGTAAAGCCAATTTTTTCCTACTTCAAAGGAATAAATTTAATTACTATCATGGTGGTTGTTAAACATTGAGAATGGTTGACAGCATTCTCAATCCCAATTAAGCATCATCATTAAACATAACCCAACAAAATTAATTTAGAGTAACATGTTGAGATTCACATGAAAATCCAGGTACTAGATACTCAAGATGTCCATAAACGGGGACATGGCTAACCATGATTAGTTTATTACACTCTGCAGAGGTTTGCACACTTTTCCCCACAAGACTCGATCGCCTCCGTTTGTTTTCTCGCACTACAGGGTGTTTGAGAAGACGGATGACCGAGACATAGTCTTTCAGAAGCGCTAGCACCTTACGATGGGTAGACCGTACCACCTACATCCCCTACATCTGCTAGTCTACCACTGTAAGAGTTCGCACAACTTAGTCAACTATGCTAGAGCCCATAATAGCTTGTGGCTGCACACAGAAGTTTCTAGTATGAATAGTCTCATGATCCCTTTGAGCCTGGGTGGCGGTCCAAAAGAAATCAGGCAAGTCCTGGAATACCCAGGTGCCTCAATCCACCCAGATGTGTATTTAAGTTGCCACCTTAGATAAACCATTAATTAACAATCTCACATCTGTCATGGATTTCGCTCACCCAATCCACGTCTACCAGCATAGCATGGCATAATAAGCAAACGTAGAAGTAACTCCCAAAGGTTTGATAATAAACATTTAATAGGTACTACCTCATCTACTTCCCATCCCACAATTTAATTAGATCCTAATCATGCAATGTGTGAGGATTGATCTAATGCAATAAAACTGGGTAGTAGAAAAGGTATGATCAAAGTGTTACTTGCCTTGTTGATGATCCGCGAAACCTAACGATTCGAAGTAACAGGCGGCGCACTCCGGGTACCCTAACGCAAACAAACAAACAAGCATACAATAAGCACTCATCTAATGCACAGGTAAAACTCAAATAAAAGATCTAACCAGAAGGTTCAACTTAAGAACTCCGGTTGGCAAAAAGAATCAAATCGAACGAAGCAACGAAAGCAAACGGCGAAAGAAAACAACTTCGTTCTAGTAATCTGGATCTAGGGCAAATTTTACAGTAACCAAAAACTAGTTTAAGTTGGTTAAATGGATAGAGGGTTTCGAGATGAATCCCTAGGCGCTTGAATCGCCTGATTCCGATAAACGAGCGAAAAGTTATACTAAAACGAAAATCGGATCAGGAATCGCGGTCAAAAAAATCGCGAATTTAATCCAAGAAAAAGAAAAACGATGAACGCCGATATTTTTTTTCTCTTTTTTTTTGGCACGGAAAACGAGGCGTGACGAACCACGAGCGGCGGGATCGTCGGTGGCGGCGGCGGCTCCGGTGGCACGCGCGGATCGAGGCGGGGCTGATGGGCTGGGGCGACTCGTGGCGGCTCGTGGCGGCGCTATTTAAAGGTTGCCCCCGGGCGGTGTCCCGCTCGGGTACGGCCTGAAGTCGGTTCGTTTTTTTTAATTATTCCGCTCGGAAGAAAAATAAAAAGAAATACTAAACGGACTCCAAAAATTCCAAAATAAATTTTCACGGGCTTCTAAAATCAAGCCGCACAAGGTGAACATTTATTTGGGCCCTAAATGCAATTTTGAAAAACGCACTTTTTCCTAAATTCAAATAAAACACCGAAAAACTCCGAAATAATCTTATTTGATTTTTTATTAAATCCTCAATATTTCTTTATTTTGAGAAAGTCATTTTATTCCCTCTCTCATATTTTTGTAATAGAAATAATTGATGATAAAATAAATAAAATCAAATGATCCTATTCTCAAAATTTGAGAGAACTCAAGTATGAAAATAATGAAATCCCCAACTCTCTCCGTGGGTCATTGAGTTGCGTAGAATTTCTAGGATCAACCAAAAAGCAAAATAAAATATGATATGCATGATGATCTAATGTATAACATTCCAAATTGAAAATTTGGGATGTTACAGACCTACCCCCTTAAGATGAATCTCGCCCTCGAGATTCGGGTTGGCTAGAAAATAGGTGAGGGTGGTCTTTGAGCAAATCTTCCTCTCGTTCCCAGGTGGCTTCATCCTCCGTGTGGTGGCTCCACTGAACTTTGCAAAACTTAATAAATTTGCTGCGAGTAACTCGGCTGGCAAACTCGAGAATCTTAACTGGTTTCTCTTTGTAGGTCAAATCGTTATCCAACTGAATAGTTTCCAAAGGCACTGTGTCTCTCAACGGTATGTCAGCCATCTCCGCGTGACATTTCTTTAACTGAGAAACATGGAACACATCATGTACTCCTGACAATCCTTCGGGCAATTCCAACTTGTAGGCCACTTCTCCCATACGCTCCAAAACTCGATATGGTCCTACAAATCGTGGCGCTAACTTCCCTTTAACTCCAAAATGCTTTATTCCCCGAAGTGGAGATACTCAAAGATAAGCTCTGTCTCCGACTTCGTAAACTATCTCCTTGCGTTTAGAATCTGCATAACTTTTCTGTCTGGACTGGGCTACCTTGAGCCTATCACGAATCAACTTCACCTTCTGTTCAGACTCTTTAATCAAGTCAGGACCAAACAACTGGCGGTCTCCAACTTCATCCCATGACAACGGTGTCCTGCACCTCCTTCCATACAAGGCTTCGAAAGGGCCATCTTTAAACTGGTTTGGTAACTGTTGTTGTAAGAGAACTCTGCATATGGCAAATTATCGTCCCAACTAGATCCATAATCTAGCGCACAAACTCTCAGCATATCCTCCAAAATCTGATTGACTCTCTCGGTCTGTCCATCTGTCTGTGGATGAAAAGATGTACTGAATTCTAGCCTGGTACCCAAAGTTTCATGCAACTGCTTCCAGAACTTTGAGGTAAACTGGGTTCCTCTATCCGATACGATACTCCTCGGAACTCCATGCAGACATACGATCCTGGTCATGTATATCTTTGCCAACTTAGCACTGGTATAAGTGGTCTTTACTGGGATGAAATAAGCTACCTTCGTCAATCGATCAACTATAACCCAAATCGAGTCATAGCCTGAACGAGTCCTGGGCAATCCCGTGATAAAATCCATGCCTAGCTTATCCCACTTCCATTCGGGTATCGGCAATGGTTGTAACAATCCTGCTGGCTTCTGATGCTCTGCCTTTACTCTCTGACATACATCACAAACTGCTACCTACTCCGCTATATCCTTCTTCATTCCAGTCCACCAGAAAATATCCTTCAAATCCAGATACATCTTGGTATTTCCTGGGTGAATAGAATACGGTGAGTCGTGTGCCTCTTGCAAAATCAATTTCCTGATCTCCGGGTCATTGGGCACGTAAACACGGTCTTCAAACCACAGGGTTTCGTGCTCATCCTCACGAAATCCTTTAGCTTTTCCTTTGCTCGGCTTCTCCTTTATAGCGGCAATCTCTTTGTCAGCTTTCTGAGCTTCCTTGATTTTATCCATCAAGGTTGACTGAATCTCCAATGCTGCTACATAGCCTCTCGGAACTATTTCCAAACATAGTTCACGAAGATTTTCTGCTAACTCCTTGGGTATTTCTCCCATCATTAATGTATTGACATGGCTCTTGCGGCTTAATGCGTCAGCTACTACATTAGCCTTTCCGTGGTGATAATGCAATTTCATATCATAATCCTTGATAAGCTCCAACCATCTCCTTTGTCTGAGGTTTAATTCCTTCTGTGTGAAAATGTACTTCAAACTCTTATGATCCGTGTACACCTCACAATGGTTTCCAATGAGAAAATGTCTCCATGTTTTGAAAGCATGCACTACGGCTGCTAACTCCAAAACATGCGTAGCATAATTCAACTCATGAGGCTTCAGTTGTCTTGAGGCATATGAAACAACTCTCCCTTCCTGCATAAGCACTGCTCCAAGTCCTCGACGTGAAGTGTCACAATACACCTCATAATCTTTGGTCTGGTCTGGCAAAATCAACACTGGTGAGGTAACCAAACGTTTCTTCAACTCCTGGAAACTAGCCTCACATTCCTCTGTCCATATGAACTTGGTATCTTTCTTCAACAACTCCGTCATAGGCTTCGCAATCTTTGAGAAATTCTCAATAAATCTCCGGTAGTATCCTGCGATTCCAAGAAAACTTTGGATCTCTCCAACTGTTGTTGGGGCTTCCCACTTGGTCACGGTATCAACTTTAGTGGGATCAACTACTATACCTTCTCCAGATATAACGTGTCCGAGGAATCCTACTTCCTTCAACCAAAACTCACATTTGCTGAACTTGGCATATAATTGATGTTCTCTAAGCTTTCCAAGTACCAAACGCAAATGCTCCTTATGTTCCTCTTCATTCTTCGAATAAACCAGGATATCATCAATGAACACTACGACGAACTTATCCAAAACTCCATAAACACTTTGTTCATCATGTTCATAAAATAGGCAGGTGCGTTAGTCAGACCAAATGACATAACGATATACTCATACAGCCCATACCTGGTGGTAAAAGCTGTCTTCGAAATATCCTATTCTCGAATCTTCAACTGGTGGTATCCTGATCGCAGATCGATCTTGGTAAATACCTTAGCTCCTTGCAATCGATCAAACAGATCATTGATCATTGGTAGTGGGTACTTGTTCTTGATCGTTACTTCATTCAATCCTCGATAATCAACAACCATCCTTAACGATCCATCCTTCTTCTCCACTAGAAGTACTGGCGATCCCCAAGGTGAAGAACTTGGGCGAATATATCCTTTATCCAGTAACTCCTTAATCTGCTTCTTAATTTCCACCAAATCCTTTGCTGGCATCCTATATGGTCTCTTTGATATTAGCCTTGTGCCTGGCAATAGCTCAATCAAAAACTCAATATCTCTATCCGGTGGCATGCCTGGCAACTCCTCTGGAAATACATCAAGGAAATCCCTTACCACTGGTACTTCCTCCTGCACAACTCCTGTTAGGCAATTTACTTGAGTCCTCTTTGGCACATGCCGGGATACATACTTGATCCTTCTCCCTTCTGGGGTGGTAAGCAAAATTGACTTACTAGCACACTCAATATTCCCTTCATACTTTGATAACCAATCCATGCCTAATATCACATCCAATCCTTGAGATTCCAATACTATTAGGTCTGAGGGAAAAACATAGTTACCAATCCTTAATGGTAACCGATCACACCATAGACTAGCCACATACTCTGCTCCGGGCGAGGTTACTAACATGGGTGACCTAAGGGCTTGGGTTGGTAGGTTATACTTATCCACAAATCCCCTTGAGATGTATGAATGCGATGCTCCAGTATCAAAAAGAACGAGTGCAGTAAATGACTTAACCAAAAACTTACCTATTACTGCATCGAGCTGAGCTTCAACCTCCTCCACGCTAACGTGGTTCACCTGTCCCCTGTTAAAAGGGTTCGGCTTCTTCCCTGAACTTCCATTGCCATTTTGGCCTTCAGGACATTCATTGGCATAATGTCCGGTCTTCGAACACTTAAAGCAAGTGACTTGGCTCAGGTCCTTCTTGGCTGGGGTTGAGGGGTTGGTGCGGTTCTGGCCGTTGCTTCCTCCATTGCCATTTCCATTCTTGGTGCCATTGTGATTGTGCGAGCTACCTCCTCCATGGGTATGCTGAAAATGTCCTCCCGGTCTAGGGGTAAAACGTGGCTTCTGCTGAGCTCCTGAATTATACTTTCCTTGTCCATACTTCCTCTTGCGATTCTCAATTTGCTGCTGCTTCCCTTCAATCATAAGAGCACGATCTACCAACTCCTGGTAGTTTTTGAAGGTGGCTACCATCAACTGCATGCTCAACTCATCATTCAGTCCTTCTAAAAACTTCTCCTGCTTCGCTGCATCCGTAGTGACATCATCTGGGGCATAACGTGCTAGCTTACTAAATTCCTCCACATACTGGCCAACTGTCCTTCCTCCTTGGCGCAAGTTGCGAAACTCACACTTCTTCATGGCCATAGCTCCTGCTGAAACATGGGCAGTACGAAAAGCCTGCTGAAATTGGTCCCATGTGACAGTGTCAACTGGGAAAGTGGCTGTGAAATTCTCCCACCATGATGCTGCTCGTCCTTCTAGCTGATGTGCGGCAAACTTCACCTTCTCCGCATCTGTGCATCCTGCTGTGGTCAACTCCCTAGCTGTCTTGCGGAGCCAATCATCTGCTACTATCGGCTCGGTGCTACTGGAAAACACCGGCGGATTTAGCCTAAGAAAACGGGCTAAGTGGTCAACTGGTGGTGGTGGTGGTGGGTTGTTGTTGTTGTTCCCCTGGTTTTGATTCTGGACTAGCAACTGCATCAATGTGTTCTGCTGCTGGATCAACTGGGTGAGCTCCAGTGGAAAGGCAAATCCGGGGTCACGTCTCGGAGGCATCTGAGGGGTTTTAGAAAAGATGAGATGTAAGAACAGAGGGGGTCTAAAGAGAAAACACTACCCATATGCACATGAGGCAAACGCAAACAATTCACTTCATTCAATCAAACAAGGGCATACAATCGATCTATCTATCACAACAAGTGCTCGGACTGCTATTTTTACATGGTGGACTACTACTACTGATGAGGTGGTCTACTAGAAATATTCTTCGGTTGCAGACTCCATGATATCTGCAACAGCTTCATCAACATAGTCATCATCGCTACTATCTGGATCCGAGTCGGTGCCGTCGATGATGATGTAGTCTTCCGGGCTAATCTCCTTGGGTTCTTCGTCTTCCTCTACTGGCGTAGGGCCTCCCATAAATATTCCAATCTTCTTGATCAGGTCGTCATTCTTCTCCACCAATACTTCAATTTCCTCTTCATAATCTTTACGTGTAGCCTTGAGTTCTTCCTCCAGTTCCTTGATTCTAGTCTTAGCCTTCTTCAGATCTATCATGTCGGCGCACATCTGGTTCTCCTGTCGTCGAATGTGCTGGTTTAGCTCCTGGATAAAAGCTGCGATTGATCTATCCTTCCTGGTGCTGATCATCTCCCAGTGTTCATCTCGGCGCCCACAAATCTGGTAGATAGTATCCTTGAGATCCTTGCGGTAGACTTCTCCAATGCGTCCCATGGCGATGTGAGCTACCATGCTCTTTCCTAGATTCCAAGTTGGTGCATCAAAAGAAAACTCTATGGGCTCAGTGACTGGCATGAACGTCCTTCCTGGAACTTGAACTTGAATCATCCAGCGCTCTTCTTCAGGTAAAGTGGCGTTGTAGGTTCCCGTGAAGCTTGGTACTCCTATATTCAGGTATCTAGTGACTTCCTTCAAGTGGCGTCCAAAGGGTGTATCTTCATCCGGTTGCGTGAACTTGTTCCTTGCATCCGCCATCCTAAAGAGTAGAAAAGATGAGAGGTCAGAAGAGAAGAGAGTGAATAGTGATCTAGGTCTTTAGCTTAGTGGTCGTGTCCTACAGTCAGCGTGTGCTCTGATACCATCTCTGTAGCGACCAGACCACAAACAGTCTGATCTCTGTGCTCCGGTGTCATCCCTGGATCAGTAATGCTGAAACCACACAGTACTCGGAGGATTTATAACAGAGTAGCAATCACACACTTATTACATCGAGTGTCTCAAAAGAGAACTTATTACAATAAGTATGGCTTAAGGCCATCTAATAACGATAATAGCGGAAGGCTTGGAAGATAAGTGAGTCCATCAACTCCAACGGCATCACTGAGTATAGAACCACGGCCTAAAAACTCCTTAATCGTCGTCTGAAAAGTCTACAACATTAACGTTGCAGCTCGAAACGGGTCAGCACATGGAATATGCTGGCAAGGTAACACATAGAGAGTAATGGAATGAAACAGTTATACTATATGCATATTTGGCTGGTGGAAAGCTCTATGGTTACAGTTTTGCGTAAAGCCAATTTTTTCCTACTTCAAAGGAATAAATTTAATTACTATCATGGTGGTTGTTAAACATTGAGAATGGGTTGACAGCATTCTCAATCCCAATTAAGCATCATCATTAAACATAACCCAACAAAATTAATTTAGAGTAACATGTTGAGATTCACATGAAAATCCAGGTACTAGATACTCAAGATGTCCATAAACGGGGACATGGCTAACCATGATTAGTTTATTACACTCTGCAGAGGTTTGCACACTTTTCCCCACAAGACTCGATCGCCTCCGTTTGTTTTCTCGCACTACAGGGTGTTTGAGAAGACGGATGACCGAGACATAGTCTTTCAGAAGCGCTAGCACCTTACGATGGGTAGACCGTACCACCTACATCCCCTACATCTGCTAGTCTACCACTGTACGAGTTCGCACGACTTAGTCAACTATGCTAGAGCCCATAATAGCTTGTGGCTGCACACGGAAGTTTCTAGTATGAATAGTCTCATGATCCCTTTGAGCCTGGGTGGCGGTCCAAAAGAAAACAGGCAAGTCCTGGAATACCCAGGTGCCTCAATCCACCCAGATGTGTATTTAAGTTGCCACCTTAGATAAACCATTAATTAATAATCTCACATGTGTCATGGATTTCACTCACCCAATCCACGTCTACGAGCATAGCATGGCATAATAAGCAAACGTAGAAGTAACTCCCAAAGGTTTGATAATAAACAGGTAATAGGTACTACCTCATCTACTTCCCATCCCACAATTTAATTAGATCCTAATCATGCATCTAATGCAATAAAACTGGGTAGTAGAAAAGGTATGATCAAAGTGTTACTTGCCTTACTGATGATCCGCGAAACCTAACGATTCGAAGTAACAGGCGGCGCACTCCGGGTACTCTATCGCAAACAAACAAACAAGCATACAATAAGGACTCATCTAATGCACAGTTAAAACTCAAATAAGAGATCTAACCAGAAGGTTCAACTTAAGAACTCCGGTTGGCAAAAAGAATCAAATCGAACGAAGCAACGAAAGTCAAACGGCGAAGAAAACAACTTCGTTCTAGTAATCTGGATCTAGGGCAATTTTAAAGTAACCAAAAACTTTTTTAAGTTGGTTAAACGGATAGAGGGTTTCGAGACGAATCCCTAGGCGCTTGAATCGCCTGATTCCGATAAACGAGCAAAAAGTTATACTAAAACGAAAATCGGATCAGGAATCGCGATCAGAAAAATCGCGGATTTAATCCGAGAAAAAGAAAATCGGGATCGTCGGCGGCGGCGGCTCCGTCGGCGCGCGCGGATCGAGGCAGGGCTGATGGGCTGGGGCGGCTCGGGGCGGCGCTATTTAAAGGCTGCCCCCGTGCGGTGTCCCGCTCGGGTACGGCCCGAAGTCGGTTCGTTTTTTTTAATTATTCCGCTTGGAAGAAAAATAAAAAGAAATACTAAACGGACTCCAAAAATTCCAAAATAAATTTTCACGGGCTTCTAAAATCAAGCCGCACAAAGTGAACATTTATTTGGGCCCTAAATGCAATTTTGAAAAACACACTTTTTCCTAAATTCAAATAAAACACCGAAAAACTCCGAAATAATCTTATTTGATTTTTTTATTAAATCCTCAATATTTCTTTATTTTGGGAAAGTCATTTTATTCCCTCTCTCATATTTTTGTAATAGAAATAATTGATGATAAAATAAATAAAATCAAATGATCCTATTCTCAAAATTTGAGAGAACTCAAATATGAAAATAACGAAATCCCCAACTCTCTCCGTGGGTCATTGAGTTGCGTAGAATTTCTAGGATCAACCAAAAAGCAAAATAAAATATGATATGCATGATGATCTAATGTATAACATTCCAAATTGAAAATTTGGGATGTTACACTTTGACTCAGTGGCTAACCTGAACTACGACTGCAAGCAACTCTTTTGAGGTGGCGCACACGAGTCCACATGTTCACCATTCAATACACCACTATGGATCCGCTCTCGTCTCCCTATGAGAAGGCCATCCATAGCACTCACACTTATCTTGCGAGTTTTAGAGTATCCATTTTCACTTGTCTATGAACTGTTATAGGCAACCCAGAAGTCCTTTACCGCGGACACGGCTATTCGAATAGATGATGTTAACCCTGCAGGGGTGTACTTCTTCACACACGCTCTCACCACTTACCACCGTTTACACAACATGTACTCGGCAACCTTCAAGAGGAAGCCCAATGAGGGTGTCGGCCACGGCCTACCTAAACACTCAAGTCTCTAGTCCAGGTTTATCGCCTATCCAGGTTCCATCCGCAGGGAATCCGGCCGAGGTTTCCACATACGGCCCCGAACGATGTGAACAGGGTTCCCGAGACACCAAACGGGCGCCTGGTACACCGTGCCATGGTGTATCTACCTCATCATAGCCCACCCCTAGGGTCAGCGCTACGCACGGCCGCCAACACATATCCTATAAACACCAGAAACTAGTTGCAACTCCTGGACAGAGGACAAGGGTGATCAAGAAGTCGAGAGGGTCCATTGGTTTCGGGACCAATGCGTGGTAGTAACTATTTCATGGATCACAAACACAGAACTCAGTTCCTAAGGTCTGCTTCAATGAGACAACCCACCATGTACTCATGCATGGCCTCTCACCGCTACCTTTACCAAATCGTGTTCACACACTTAGCTCTCAACATTAGGACATGTTTACACACCTCCGATTCATCCCCAATGAATCAGACCTGACTCAACTCTAAGTAGTAGCAGGCATGACAAACAGGCATGAATGAGTAGGTACATCAGGGCTCAAACAACTCCTACTCATGCTAGTGGGTTTCATCTATTTACTGTGGCAATGACAGGTCATGCAGAGGATAAGGGGTTCAACTACCGCAGCAAGTAACAGAGGAATCGTGTTGTCCTAATGCAGTAAAAGAGAGCAGGAGCGAGAGAGTGGGATTGTATCGGAATGAACAAGGGGGCTTTGCTTTCCTGGCACTTCTGAAGATTGTAAAGCTCTTCATCGGTTTCATCGAATTCATCGCTGGATCAACGTCTACTGAGGGGGGACAAACACCGGCAACTAAGAAAGAACACAATCAACACATGGCGATATGCAACAATATGATGCATGGTATGACATGGCAATATGAATGTGTTTTGGATAATGCAACAGAAAGTCATTTTTAATTGAAGTGGAATTCAAAACTATATCAAATTCCAACTCCAAACCTATTATGAAATTTGCCCTAATCATGTTTCATCCTAAACAATGAGGTTAACTTGCTCAAACATGCATGAAAATAGTACAGATGGATTCCTTGAATTTTTATGATAATTTTTCATATATAATTTATTTCATTTGGAGTTATAGATTAATTTCTATGATTTTTCAAAGTTTTGGATATTTTCTGAAAATAAATAAATCATTTGGATTTATTTAAAATCCAGAAAAGGTTTTACTGCGTCAGCATGACGTAAGAGTGACGTCGTCAGGTCAATTGTGGCTGGCCAGGTCAAACCTGACCAGTGGGGCCTATTGGTCAGTGACACACCGCTGGCATGAGTCACTGACGTGTGGGGCCGGTCAAAGGCCACATCAGCAAGGTCAAAGCTGACGCGTGGGTCCCGCGGGGTTATGACTAATCTAAGCAGAAATAAAGCTGGGGTTAATTAGGGCGGGGGGACCATTTGTCAATGACGGAGGAGGTTAGTTAGCCCCGTCATTAGTACTAATGACGGTGCCACGTCGGGTGCCGCCGGGGATGGTCGCCGGCGAGCACGCAGCACGGCGGAGGGCTTCGGTTTCGCGCTATAGGGCATGGATCAACGAGCGGTTTACGGCTACGGGTTGCTGGCGCTTGCGCGCATCTGATGGAGCAACCGGGGGGAGCTGCGGTGGTCTAAGGCGATGGCAGCAGCGAGCTAGGCGGCGGCCAGAGTTCGGGTGCGTGCGGCCACGGTGCTGCGGTGCGCGGGAGGAGGAACTGATGGAAGGTGCGGCCTCCTGGGAACATGCGGAGCACGCGAGCATTCTCGAACACGAGCCGCCGCGGCTGTGACCACGGCTACGCCATGGCCGGCGGCGAGAAGCTTTCGGCCTCGATGGTTAACCCGGCTACGACACACGAACGGCGAGAAGAACAAGGGGGAAACGGGCATGAGCTCACTGCGGTTCTGTTGGTGCAGCTGGCGAGCTCGGGGACGGGCTGTGGACGACGAATCGGCGACGGTGATCGGCGGCGCCCGAGGTAGAAGACGAGCTTGAAGGCGTCTATTCAAGGCGTCCAGGCTCGTGGCACTGGGCGTAGAGGTGCGCCGCAGCGAGGCGGTGCTCGTGGGCATGACAGAGGGGCGAGGGGGTGGCTCCGGTGACGACTACGGCGAACGGCGGCGAGGATGGCGCTCGGCCATCGCGGGAGAGGGTGAGGGAGATGAGGGGGGTGAGGGTGAGGGAGACAAGGGGGGAGAGAGGGGAGAGGTGCAGGGGGTGCTGGGCGTCTCCGTGGCGTGGCTGGAAGCGCCGGGTCGTCGCGCTGGAGCAGGAGGTGGCGTCGTCGGCCGCGCGTGTGCAGGCACGCAGCTGCTTCTCCTCCTGGCAGGAGGAAGAAGACGGCGTTGCCCCTGTGGGCTGGGCCAGAACAGGAGTTGGGCCAGGCAGGTAAGTCAGGTAAGGCCCTGCCTTTTCTATTTTCTGTTTGTTTTGTTTTTATTTATACATTTTGCCACTGATTCAAAATTCAAAATGAATTCAAAACAGTGCCAAAACACTCTGAGATATTTTATGTTACCTCTCTGGACTATTCCAAGAGTACATAAAACATTTCAAAGCATTTGAAAATATATTCATTATGCATTATGAATATATCCCCAAATTCAAATAGATTATTGATTTAAATTCAGAGACCAAATAATTCCTTAAAAACTCTTGCCAAAATTCACAAAACTATTTTTAGGGCATTTTGGATTCACAGAATGCAATTTAAAGGGTGCTTGCCCTTCTTTTAATCAGATTTCTGAGGTTTCAACAATCCTCAATTCAAGTTTCAGAATTTAAACATGATGCAAGCAAGATGCAAACACTAGGCAACACCAGAAGCTAGGGATGTGACAGCTCACCCCTACTAAACAAGATTCTCACCCCGAGATTCAAGACGTGAGGTAAGAAGACAGAGGGCACAAACTAACACGATCTTCATGATCCATTGCTTCAGATCGATCTTGGCGTCCTTTCTTTCGAGATCTGCATCCAATACGATGACGACGGACATGAACTCTACACGAATCAATCTTCTCGAAGATCGGGCAACTCAAGATCAACTCTTGGGGTGAGATATAAAACATCTCTTGAGCTAAGACACGAAACATACATATCAAAAGGGATGTAGAGGGACATATGACGAAGGTCCAAATTGGTAGGCAACAATCCCACGCTTAGGTGAGATGGTGAGTGAGTGTCAAAGCGGCGAGGAGATAAGTTGCCATGATTACCTAACGGGGCACCTCAGAGAAGATGACTCATAGAGCTATTCCCTTAAGTGACAAAAAGAATTACTTTTGATATAACGATCATTGAAACTCTTCATACCAGCTTAAGGCAATTTATAATTGATTGTTTGAGATAGCTCGAATAGACGACATTCTCGGACTAGGATGGATGATGTGGACTACCTTGTTGAAGACAACTCAAGGGATGATTTTGCTTACTTGTGCTCTCAAGAACTTGAGCATTTCCATATTCATCAAGGTTCTACCAACATCTGTGGCAAGGATCCTGGCAACACGACATATTACCATGATGACTAGTGATGGATGATGCGGATACAAAGGAGGATAACACCTTCTCAGATCTTTCCTTAGCGAGGCTAAGGAACAGAATCTGGACGATCAACCAAGAGACATTTAGCACTCCTCTTCTAATGTTCTCCTTGATGTGCTAGCGTAATCCATTTATAGATATGGTTTGATATCTAGAACATCAAGTAAAAGGTCGGACTTCGGAAGCTCAAGAATCCATAAGGAATAACTATGGATGCAGATCCTGCGAGATCCTTATGGGGAGGTGACCAACTTCTTCAACTAGGATACTACAATAATGGACCTTCCGGCTAGGTGTGTTGGCCACGACATCCACGTTACCGGTTATAGAGAGACCAACATTATAGTTCTTGGAGTACGTTCCAACTATCATATCTGCCTGAGATTCAGATATGGTTGGTGTTAGGATATTCCAGACCCATCCAGTCTAGAAAGAAAATGAGAGTTTGCAACACAATTTGACGAGATGACGTTGCGAGATTCTCGGGTAATGAACTACGATAGCAAGCTCCAAAACATGAGCTGGTTCTGCTACAAACCTGTGAACACGCTATCCAAGACGAGCATGACCACGTAGTAGTCTTATAGTAAAACACTATCGAGTTCAGGTGGGGAACCATCATCAATGATCTTGAAGTCTTACACAAGTCCATGGATTAGATCCCAAGCATAGACTCCTTTTCCTTGAACAAGTCAATCAGTGGCTTGGTGTGCTAGGAACACATATGGAGTGGAGGTAATTAATCTACCAAACCATAGAATACTTCGCACGTATGCATGACTGATTTGAGATGATTCCAAGGGAAAACAAAACAATCTTTCTCAATCTCATGGCGGAAACTTGCACCAAGTGCACATGAATTCGAGGAAGTCACTTCTTCCATCCAACATATGCTTCATGAACGGGACACGAAGGCATTGCTTACAAGTTTTCAACACTAGGTTGATGTTCAACATAAATCATGGAGGAGACAAAATGCTGTTGATGGGCTCAACAACAACTCATCGGAATTTCCATATCACTGGACTTCCACCATCATGTGAACAAGTTGATAGTATTGGTCAGACCAAAAGATGTAATGGTGTATGCTCGAGGGATCAACCACGGGTAAGACAACATTACGAACATTGTTGGTTTTGATTTGACTTGACGACAGCCCATACTCAAGTCAAAGTTTTGACAAGGCAATAGATCCAACAACTAATCACGAGGACCAATTGGTGAAGATATCATCTTTCTTCAGTACACACACAAACACAAAGATATCCCTTCAGAAAGAACCAATTCGGCAAAGTCTTTTATCTTCCAACTCTCCAAGTTGTTGTTTAGCTTAACCAACTAGCTCAGGGGTATCCAACACAGATTCTTGGAGAAGGGGTGGTTTACAAGAACCAACTTGATCACGAACTCAACATAGCGGTCAGGTGACAACCTGGTAACACTTCTGAGAAGATATCCAGAAAATCACGAACCACCGATATGTTACTAAGCTCGAGAACAATCTTGCTTTTCAGAGCAAGACAATATGATCAGATAAGCGAGGAATGGAATAATCCTCACTCATTGATCAAGGAGTGCACCAAAGATAAGGACTAGGTAGCACGATCAGTCCTAGGATGGTGATTCAATAACCAAGATGCTAAGAATGATAATATTGTCCATTTACTACAAAGCAACGAGTTTCTCAGAGTATTGATTTCACACATCACAATTCACTTGTCGGCATTCCGGTTACAACAACACGGAACCGAGGAATGAATAATGATGGCGAGAAGTATCACTGTATCAAAATTTCATGAGAGATGGTGCAATTCTCATGACAATCCTGACATAAAAGGGGTAATACTCCAGGGTAGAACAGAGCAAAGGCTGGATGGGCATTTGATCCGCAGAACACAACTACTTTGACCCAATCCTGGATATGGATGAGGTACTGGAGTTTGTTTCTCCTAGTCATTCTGAAATAGAATGGCTTGTCAGACCACAAGAATAATAGGCATCGATGAACACGAATGCACAACTATTCCTGATTATCAATTTATAGATGATGGTCGGAATACAGCTGAGAATGGACAACTCAAGGAGCATATAACATTTTGAGTTGTGGATTCATGGGTTAGTATGTCAAACGAGTTCAACAATTTTTTTTCCGGATAACCCATGCAGAAAGGTAGAACTGGCAGAATCACAATGCAGAATGGAGAACTCATTAAGAGCACTCTGGTTGTGATCTTTTGATACAACAAACTTCTGCCATAAGTGGTTCATAGTATTTGGAAGAAGGAAATACCATGGACCTCGAGGACTATCGCAAAGGTTACTAATATCCTAAAGGAACTAGCAACACTATCAACATGAGGTAAGTAGGGTGAATCTCGGGTTCAAGAACCCATGAATAGAATACCTACCACTACATGGCATCACAGGATGCTTTTGAGAATAATGGCCAGAATCACACACTGGGGATACAAAACATGGCTAGATCACTAGGTGACTCCCTAAAACACCTAGGGTCATAGTAATAGCTCCAACATATATGTCGAGGCAACAGAGTACCTCAACTCACCGATTAGTGTGATTAATATGGCCCAATTGGACATCAGGAACAGGAGGAAGGGGTTTGCAAATGCATCAGACTACTTAGAAACCTGGGATGACTTGGACAGCATAACGGCTGTAAATGCTCAAAATGATTTGAGACATCCTGCAAAATGGTGGCATAACCACTCAACATCACAATATCAAAGTTCTGAGGCTAGCTATGACATATGGAAGTAGTAGGAACTGAACTGAGGCTTGAACTCAACAATCCTATAAGTCTACGGATTAGTAACACGTCATCCTGATAGATAGATGAGAAGGCCTAGTTCTTAATCCCCGTAGAAAGGAAGAGGATGACTCAGATCAGAGGGCATGAGGTATAAGGAGTAAAAAGAGCCTTATGTTCCCTTCCACAATCAATTCCCTTACATAACTAAAGCATTTCTAGACACAACTTTGACCATTTGGCTTGGTAATCCTACAGGCAGTCAGGCTTTGATACCAACGCTGTCAGGACCCCGATTCCAAGTCACATCGATCTAGTCGGTAACACCTCATATCACTTTGTGGCCTCACGCACGGTATTCCCACGGGTGTCGCCTTACCATGGCCCAGGACCGTTTGCGCCTTTTGGCTCACGTATATGATAGTGTCGCTAGCATCCATATGACAGAGAACCCGGGACGACATGGCTAGTCGTTAACCCAAAGCGGCACTAACCTATGGGGACAGGCATACATGAATCACATCGAGCATGTATGTCAGCAGCGTGTGAATCCGGGCTGTAGCACTGGGCTAACAGGACTCCGGGAACCCAGGCTGTAGCAGGCTAGGCAGGACTCCGGATGTCACCGCGTGACATTTCCCCGAAGGGACAGACACAGGAACGAAGTGAAACACATGCCGGCCAGTCAAGTGTCCTGAGGAGTAGTGCTGGGCTAGCAGGACTCCAGTGAACCGGGCTGTAGCGGACTACTATGGCTCATGGAAGCACTAGACTACATTTCCCCATAAGAGAGGCTGCCAAGGATAAACAACTAGATTGTCGGATCCCACACATACCAAGTATTTCAATCATACACACAATATGCTCGATATGTGTAAATACAACACGGCATCACAACATAACTCTATGACTCAAGTATTTATTCATTAGGCTCCGAGGAGCGAGATATTACAAACATGGGTCCCATGACCCAACAATCATAGCATACAATCAGAGCACATGCGGAAGCTTAACATGTCTGAGTACAGACATCTATAAATGAAAACGGCTGAGAAGCCTGACTATCTACCAGATCCTGCCGAGGCACAAGATCGTAGCTGAGGTATCAAGCTAAACGTCGAAGTCCACACGGAACTACTAGCGAGACTGACGTCTCTGCAAAAAATAAAATAAGCAAACGTGAGTACAAAGGTACTCGGCAAGACTTACATCAGAACTAGCCACATATGCATCGGTATCAACAAGGGTGGGGGGTGGTGGAGTTTGACCGCAGCAAGCCAACTTTGACTCAGTGGCTAACCTGAACTACGACTGCAAGCAACTCTTTTGAGGTGGCGCACACGAGTCCACATGTTCACCATTCAATACACCACTATGGATCCGCTCTCGTCTCCCTACGAGAAGGCCATCCATAGCACTCACACTTATCTTGCGAGTTTTAGAGTATCCATTTTCACTTGTCTATGAACTGTTATAGGCAACCCAGAAGTCCTTTACCGTGGACACGGCTATTCGAATAGATGATGTTAACCCTGCAGGGGTGTACTTCTTCACACATGCTCTCACCACTTACCACCGTTTACACGACATGTACTCAACAACCTTCAAGCGGAAGCCCAACGAGGGTGTCGGCCACGGCCTACCTAAACACTCAAGTCTCTAGTCCAGGTTTATCGCCTATCATCCGCAGGGAGTCCGGCCAAGGTTTCCACATATGGCCCCGAACGATGTGAACAGGGTTCCCGAGACACCAAACGGCGCCCGGTACACCGTGCCACGGTGTATCTACCGCATCATAGCCCACCCCTAGGGTCAGCGCTATGCACGACCGCCAACACATAACCTACAAACACCAGAAACTAGTTGCAACTCCTAGACAGAGGACGAGAGGGGTCAGTAAGTCGAGCGGGTGATCAAGAAGCCGAGAGGGTCCATTGGTTTCGGGCCCAATGCGTGGTAGTAACTATTTCATGGATCACAAACACAGAACTCAGTTCCTAAGGACGGCTTCAATGAGACAACCCACCATGTACTCCTGCATGGCCTCTCACCGCTACCTTTACCAAATCATGTTCACACACTTAGCTCTCAACAGTAGGACATGTTTACACACCTCCGATTCATCCCCAATGAATCAGACCTGACTCAACTCTAAGCAGTAGCAGGCATGACAAACAGGCATGAATGAGTAGGCACATCAGGGCTCAAACAACTCCTACTCATGCTAGTGGGTTTCATCTATTTACTATGGCAATGACAGGTCATGCAGAGGATAAGGGGTTCAACTACCACAGCAAGTAACAGAGGAATCGTGTTGTCCTAATGCAGTAAAAGAGAGCAGGAGCGAGAGAGTGGGATTGTATCAGAATGAACAAGGGGGTTTTGCTTGCCTGGCACTTCTGAAGATTGTAAAGCTCTTCATCGGTGTCATCGAATTCATCGCTGGATCAACGTCTACTGAGGGGGGACAAACACCGGCAACTGAGAAAGAACACAATCAACACATGGCGATATGCAACAATATGATGCATGCTATGACATGGCAATATGAATGTGTTTTGGCTAATGCAATAGAAAGTCATTTTTAATTGAAGTGGAATTCAAAAGTATATCAAATTCCAACTCCAAACCTATTATGAAATTTGCCCTAATCATGTTTCATCCTAAACAGTGAGGTTAACTTGCTCAAACATGCATGAAAATGGTACAGATGGATTCCTTGAATTTTTCTGATAATTTTTCATATATAATTAATTTCATTTGGAGTTATAGATTAATTTCTATGATTTTTCAAAGTTTTGTATATTTTCTGAAAATAAATAAATCATTTAGATTTATTGAAAATCCAGAAAAGGTTTTACCGCGTCAGCATGACGTAAGAGTGACGTCATCAGGTCAACTGTGGCTGGCCAGGTCAAACCTGACCAGTGGGGCTTACTGGTCAGTGACACACCGCTGGCATGAGTCACTGACGTGTGGGGCCGGTCAAAGGCCACGTCAGCAAGGTCCCGCGGGGTTATGACTAATCTAAGCAGAAATAAAGCTGGGGTTAATTAGGGCGGGGGGCCATTTGTCAGTGACGAAGGAGGTTAGTTAGCCCCCTCATTAGTAATAATGACGGTGCCACGTCAGGTGCCGCTGGGGATGGTCGCGGGCGAGCACGCAGCACGACGGAGGGCTTCGGTTTCACGCTATAGGGCATGGATCGAGGAGCGGTTTGCGGCTACGGGTTCCTGGCGCTTGCGCGCATCTGATGGAGCAACCAGGGGGAGCTGCGGTGGTCTAAGGCGATGGCAACATCGAGCTAGGTGGCGGCCGGAGTTCGGGTGCATGCGGCCATGGTGCTGCGGTGCGCGGGAGGAGGAACTGATGGAAGCTGCGGCCTCCTGGGAACATGCGGAGCACGCGAGCGTTCTCGAACACGAGCCGCCGCGGCTGTGACCATGGCTACGCCATGGCCGGCGGCGAGAAGCTTTCGGCCTCGATGGTTAACCCGGCTACGCCACACGAACGGCGAGAAGAACAAGGGGGAAACGGGCATGAGCTCACTGCGGTTCTGTTGGTGCAGTTGGCGAGCTCGGGGACGGGCTGTGGACGACGAATCGGCGACGGTGATCGGCGGCGCCCGAGGTAGAAGACGAGCTTGAAGGCGTCTATTCAAGGCGTCCAGGCTCGTGGCACTGGGCGTAGAGGTGCGCCGCAGCGAGGCGGTGCTCGTGGGCATGACAGAGGGGCGAGGGGGTGGCTCCGGTGACGACTACGGCGAACGGCGGCGAGGATGGCGCTCGGCCATCGCGGGAGAGGGTGAGGGAGATGAGGGGGGTGAGGGTGAGGGAGACAAGGGGGGAGAGAGGGGAGAGGTGCAGGGGGTGCTGGGCGTCTCCGTGGCGTGGCTGGAAGCGCCGGGTCGTCGCGCTGGAGCAGGAGGTGGCGTCGTCGGCCGCGCGTGTGCAGGCACGCAGCTGCTTCTCTTCCTGGCAGGAGGAAGAAGACAGCGTTGCCCCTGTGGGCTGGGCCAGAACAGGAGTTGGGCCAGGCAGGTAAGTCAGGTAAGGCCCTGCCTTTTCTATTTTCTGTTTGTTTTGTTTTTATTTATACATTTTGCCACTGATTCAAAATTCAAAATGAATTCAAAACAGTGCCAAAACACTCTGAGATATTTTATGTTACCTCTCTGGACTATTCCAAGAGTACATAAAACATTTCAAAGCATTTGAAAATATATTCATTATGTATTATGAATATATCCCCAAATTCAAATAGATTATTGATTTAAATTCAGAGACCAAATAATTCCTTAAAAATGTTCCAGAATTTTGGTTTGATATATAACTCTTGCCAAAATTCACAAAACTATTTTTAGGGCATTTTGGATTCACAGAATGCAATTTAAAGGGTGCTTGCCCTTCTTTTAATCATATTTCTGAGGTTTCAACAATCCTCAATTCAAGTTTCAGAATTTAAACATGATGCAAGCAAGATGCAAACACTAGGCAACACCAGAAGCTAGGGATGTGACAGAACTATTCGATGTAATCTTCTTTTTGTGGTGCGTTTGTTGAGACCGATGAATTGTGGGTTTACGATCAAGTCTATCTATGAATAATATTTGAATCTTCTCTGGATTCTTTTATTCATGATTGGTTATCTTTGCAAGTCTCTTTGAATTATCAGTTTGGTTTGGCCTACTAGATTGATCTTTCTTGCAATGGGAGAAGTGCTTAGCTTTGGGTTCAATCTTGCGGTATCCTTTCCCAGTGACAGTAGGGGCAGCAAGGCACGTATTGTATTGTTGCCATCCATGATAACAAGATAGGGTTTTCTTCATATTGCATGAGTCTATCCCTCTACATCATGTCATCTTGCTTAAGGCGTTACTCTGTTTTTAACTTAATACTCTAGATGCATGCTGGATAGAGGTCGATGAGTGGAGTAATAGTAGTAGATGCAGGCAGGAGTCGGTCTACTTGTCTCGTACATGATGCCTATATACAAGATCATACCTAGATATTCTCATAACTATGCTCAATTCTGTCAATTGCTCAACAGTAGTTTGTTCACCCACCGTAGAATACTTATGCTCTCGAGAGAAGCCACTAGTGAAACCTATGGCCCCCGGGTCTATCTTTATCATATTAATCTCCTACTACTTAGTTATTTCCTTTTGCTATTCACTTTGCCTTTATTTTACTTTGCATCTTTATCATAAAAAACCAAAAATATTATCTTATCATATCTATAAGATCTCACTCTCGTAAGTGGCCTTATAGGGACTGACAACCCATATTTGCGTTGGTTGCGAGGATTTATTTGTTTTGTGCAGGTGCGAGGGACTCGCGCATAGCCTCCTTCTGGATTGATACCTTGGTTCTCAAAAACTGAGGGAAATACTTACGCTACTTTGCTGCATCATCCCTTCCTCTTCGGGGAAAACCAATGTAGTGCTCAAGAGGTAGCAAGAAGGATTTCTAGCGCCGTTGCCGGGGAGGTCTACGCAAAAGTCAACATACCAAGTACCCATCACATACCCTTATCTCCCGCATTACATTATTTGCCATTTGCCTCTCATTTTCCTCTCCCCCACTTCACCCTTGTCGTTTTATTTGCCCCCCCTCTCTCTATCCTCCCTCTCTTTCCCGTTTGCCTCTTTTTGCCTGCCTGCTTTTTATTTGCTTGTGTGTTAGTTTGTTTGCTTGTCGTTATGGCTAGTCCCTTATCTTCTCCGTTGTCTCCCTAGAATGAAATTCTAAACTTTAAGCAAAGGGAGGGAGAAAATCTAAAAGATGCTTGGTATAGAATTTTCAATGCTCAAAATAGATCTACTAGGAAGCAATCTACTTCCATTCTCCTTCGCAATTTTTATGTAGGCATTACTCCTTGGCATCGTTATGTTCTTGATACTATTACCAGAGGGAACTTTTTGGGTAGCCATACTTTTGATTCTTATAATGCTATGTTAGATTTATTTGGCTCACCCCCTCTCTTGGTTAATGGAACTATATTAACTTTAGAGCATGTAATGCAAAGGCTTGAAATTGTTGAAAATAAGGTTGCTACCGTAGAGTTAATTGAAAATTTGGATAAAAAGATCCACAGCCGAATCTCTCAATATGGATCTAAAGTAGGAGTTACTTTGAAAAATATTAAAGAAAAGGAACCCATAGTTAATGAGAAAATAAATCACGATTCCACTAGGATCGATAAAATTGAGGGTATTATCACCAACTTGGGAACCGCTTTTTCTTCCGTAAAGAATACTCCAAGTCCTCCCACTAAAATTTCCAAGCTTATGTGTGTTCCTAAAAATAAGGGTGAATCCTCTAGTAAGGAAAATGCGGATCTCAAATCTATAAGTATTCATCCCAATCTTTTTGCTATCATTAAGGAACCATTTGTTACAAATGAATTTTTAGATCTTGTGCCTAAAAGTTTGATAATTAATAAAAATAAATAAATTCCTAAAGATGTTAGATGCCTCATCGAAGAATTACCTACCAAAGATGGCAATACCTAGATCTATCCTTGCTTGTTATGCCTAGCTAGGGGCGTTAAACGATAGCGCTTGTTGGGAGGCAACCCAATTTTATTTTTATTCCTTGCTTTTTGCTTCTGTTTAGTAATAAATAATTTATTTAGCGTCTGTTTTGGTTGTGTTTTTTGTGTTTAATTAGTGTTTTTGCCAAGTAGAACCGTTGGGAAGACTTGGGGAAAGTCTTGTTGAACTTGCTGTAAAAAACAGAAACTTTAGCACTCACGAGAACTGCTGCCATTTTTATTTGGAGAGTTCTATTTAGTTAATTCTTTTTGAAGATGATTAATAGATAAATTCCTCACATCCAGCAATTTATTTTTGAATTTTTGGGATTCCAGATCTTGCGCTATCTACAGATTACTACAGACTGTTCTGTTTTTGACAGATTCTGTTTTTCGTGTGTTGTTTGCTTATTTTGATGAATCTATGGCTAGTAAAATAGTTTATAAACCATAGAGAAGTTGGAATACAGTAGGTATAACACAAACATAAATAAAGAATGAGTTCATTACAGTACCTTGAAGTGGTCTTTTATTTTCTTTCGCTAACGGAGCTCACGAGATTTTCTACTTTAAGTTCTGTGTTGTGAAGTTTTCAAGTTTTGGGTAAATATTTGATGGATTATGGACCAAGGAGTAGCAAGAGACTAAGCTTGGGGATGCCCATGGCACCCCCAAGATAATCTAAGGACACCTAAAAGCCAAAGCTTGGGGATGCCCCGGAAGGCATCCCCTCTTTCGTCTACTCTATCGGTAACTTTACTTGGAGCTATATTTTTATTTGCCACATGATATGTGTTTTGCTTGGAGCGTCTTGTATTATTTGAGTCTTTGCTTGTTAGTTTACCACAATGATACTTGCTGTACACACCTTTTGAGAGAGCCATACATGATTTGGAATTTGTTAGAATACTCTATGTGCTTCGCTTATATCTTTTGAGTTATATAATTTTGCTCTAGTACTTCACTTATATCTTTTAGAGCACGGTGGTGGATTTGTTTTATAGAAACTATTGATCTCTAATGCTTCACTTAGATTATTTTGAGAGTCTTAAATAGCATGGTAATTTGCTTAAAATCCTAATATGATTGGTGAGGGAGTCCTGGATTAGGGGGTCTCCGGACAGCTGGACTATATCCTTTGGCCGGACTATTGGACTATGAAGATACAAGATTGAAGACTTCGTCTCGTGTATGGATGGGACTCTACTTGGCGTGGAAGGCAAGCTAGGCAATACGGATATGTATATCTCCTCCTTTGCAACCGACCTTGTGTAACCCTAGCCCCCTCCGGTGTCTATATAAACCGGAGGGTTTTAGTCCGTAGGACAACATACAATCATACCATAGGCTACCTTCTAGGGTTTAGCCTCTCCGACCTCGTGGTAGATCAACTCTTGTAATACTCATATCATCAAGAATAAATCAAGCAGGACGTAGGGTTTTACCTTCATCAAGAGGGCCTGAACCTGGGTAAAACATCGTGTCCCCTGCCTCCTGTTACCATCCGCCCTAGACGCACAGTTTGGGACCCCCTACCCGAGATCCACCAGTTTTGACACCGACATTGGTGCTTTCATTGAGAGTTCCTCTGTGTCGTCGCCGTTAGGCTTGATGGCTCCTACGACCATCGATAGCGATGCAGTCCAGGGTGAGACTTTTCTCCCGGACAGATCTTTGTGTTCGCCGGCTTCGCACTGCAGGCCAACTCGCTTGGCCATCTAGAGCAGATCGAAAGTTACGCCCCTGGCCACCAGGTCAGCTTTGGAAGCTTATACTACACAGCCGATATCCGCGGAGACTTGATCTTCGACAGATTCGAGCCCCTGCCTTGTGCGCCGCGCGGTCATGATGAGTACGATTTAGCTCTACCATCGGACCGTGTTCAGGAGATTGCACCGGCAGCTGCTCCGAGCCTCAATTCGGAGCCAGTTGCGCCATCCATGGATGGGTGGACGGACCCCGTCACGGAGGCCGTATCCTCAGCGGCGATCGAGCTGAATATCGATCTTACCCTTCACGAGAGCCGTGTTGCCAAACTGCCGGATCCTTCTCCGGCCACGGACTCCGAACCACCTGCACCCATTCCTGTCGAATCCGATTGAGCGCCGATCATGGAGTTTACCTCCGCGGATATTTTTCAGCACCCACTCTTTGGCGACATACTGAACTCATTAAGGTCCCTCTCCTTGTTAGGAGAGTCCTGGCCGAACTACGTCCGGCAGGATTGGGATGCGGATGACGAAGAAATTCGCCGCCCACCCACCACCCACTTAGCAGCCACTGTCGATGACTTAACCGACATGCTCGACTTCGACTCCGAAGACATCGACGGTATGCACGACGATGCGGGAGGCGAAGAGGAACCACTGCCCACAGGGCACTGGACGCCCACTTCATCACATGACGTATACATGGTGGACACACCCAAAGAAAATAACGACGAGGAACGGAAGGACGCAACGAAGGGTGGTTCCCTCGAGCAACAGTCAAAGCGGCGGCGTAAACGCTGCTCCAAATCCCGCCTCGGCAGAAATGACGATCACATAGACCCAGCGTTAGAGCGGGGTGAACCATTACCCGACCACGGCAACACGGAAAATCAAGCCGAACAACCCAACCCCGTCGAAGATAACAGTCCGGGCGACATCGCACCGGACAGGCGCCATGAGCAACATAATGCCCACAAAGGCTTGTTGCCACGGCGAGGAGTCTGAAAAAACAGAAGCAAAGGCTCAAGGCTGCACAAGACACACTCAAAATCAAATGGAGTGAAGTACTCAACACGGCAGCGAAATACGGCAGTAATCGCCACACCAAGAGCTATCTGAAGCAAAGGTTGCTACCTGAATTTGATGAGGAGACCTTAGATCCTCCATTATTAAAAAATAAAACGGCCATCCGATCGGATAGACGACCTCATAGCCAACATAAAGCGGCAATCGATGCCGCACATAAACCAGTACGCGATCCGCGTAAGGGCTTGCATCAAAAAGACGGCGCAACCAGATCCATCTATGGACCACGCAGGCGTGCTCCAACATACAATGCAACACAACAAACATCCGAACACCACGGTACACCCAAATACAGGGGTGCCGCACACCCTCTATGTTTCACCGACGAGGTGCTGGATCATGAATTTCCAGAGGGATTCAAACCCGTAAACATAGAGGCGTACGATGGAACAACAAACCCTGGGGTCTGGATTGAGGACTACATCCTCCATATCCATATGGCTCGAGGAGATGATCTCCACGCCATCAAGTACTTACCCCTCAAGCTCAAAGGGCCAGCTCGGCACTGGCTTAAAAGCCTCCCCGAAAACTCCATTGAAAGCTGGGAAGATTTCGAAGACGCCTTTCGGGCAAATTTTCAAGGGACATATGTCCGACCACCGGATGCAGACGATTTAAGTCATATAACTCAACAGCCCGGTGAGTCAGCCCGAAGACTTTGGAACATGTTCCTCACTAAAAAGAACCAAATAGTTGACTGTCCGGACGCCGAAGCCTTAGCAGCCTTCAAGCATAGCGTTCGAGACGAATGGCTTGCCAGACACCTCGGTCAAGAAAAGTCGAGAACAATGGCAGCATTAAGAAGCCTCATAACCCGTTTTTGCGCGGGCGAGGACAGCTGGTTAGCCCGATGTAGCACCAGCGACCCAATTACATCCGAAGTCAGGGATGGAAAACGGGAAATCACGATGCAGTAAGAATAAGCACCGAAATAAAGAAGACATCCCGAAGAGCACGGCGGTAAACGCCAGATTTACAAGCTCTCGGCCAGGGCAGCAGAAGCCGCCCTCCAAAGGCAACAGATACGAACTGTCCAGCCTAAACAAAATCCTGGACCAAATATGTCAGATCCATAGCACCCCTGATAAACCTGCAAATCATACCCACAGAGAATGTTGGGTCTTCAAACAGTCCGGCAAGCTCAACGCCGAACACAAGGGGCAGGATACACCAAGTGAAGACGAGGATGAGCCTCGCAAGCAAAGCACAGGGGAACAGAAGAAATTCCCACCAGAAGTCAAAACAGTCAACGTGTTACACGTGATAAAAGGGAAAGACAAAGCGGCACCTTTAGAGGAACATGCCCCAGGGCCTATCACTGCGGAGCTCCGCCACTGGTCGTCCCAACCGATCACCTTCGACCATCGGGATTACTCGGCAAGTATCCGACGCGCAGGATGGGCTGCCTTGGTATTAGATCCAATAATTGATGGATACCACTTCACCCGAGTCCTGATGGACGGCGGCAGCAGTTTAAATCTGATATATCAGGACACAGTCCGCAAAATGGGGATAGACCCAATAAAAATTTGCCGTGGCAATGCTACCTTTAAAGGAGTAACGCCAGGCCCGGAGGCTCACTGCAGGGGTTCCCTGCTACTAGAGGTTATATTCGGCTTCCTCGCTAACTTCCGCAGCGAAAAATTAACTTTCCACGTCGCTCCATTCCAAAGTGGCTATCAAGCACTACTCGGATGCGAAGCTTTCGCTCGCTTTAACGCAATACCGCATTACGCTTCCCTCAAGCTCAAGATGCCCGGTCCACGTGGCATCATTACAGTAAATGGAAATATTGAGCGCTCTTTGCGCGCCAAAGATGGTGCGGCCGCCTTGGCCGTCGCACACTAAACGGCCTCACCAACTCAAGCATCTGATAGGTCGTTAAGACCACGAACACGGCTAGACGAGTCCGACTCAGCTATATGTAATTAATACAGGTTTGATGGCTATACCTCTATTACAATACAAGGGGCTCAACGCGCGCGCAAAAGTGGCAATAAGGCTCACCTTTACTCATTTTCAACTATATATTGTTTATTATAACTTAACTTTTGCACGGCAACTTTTCAATTAAGTTCCTCTGTTTTTTAGATGACCATCGTGCTACACCCATCCATGATATGGCACAACGGAGACACAGGCACAGACGTGCAACATGGACCCGTTCCAAGGATTCTTTGTAGATTAAGACCCTGCGTAAACCTTTTTTACTGTCTTTTGTTGATTTACATCCCTCAGATTCTCAGTACAACCGAGAAGGATGATGACGTCTTGGCATGTGGCCACGCCAGAATAATGCACGTACCTGGACACCAGGGGCTTATTACAAAGGGTACTGTTTAGACCCGGTTTACACCATAAAGACCGAATACCTTAGGGAGTGTTCAGCGTTGCGAGTTTGGCCTTATATGCATCAGCTCCGAATTATGTCTTTGGTCAAATGTTGGGTTTGCCAGGCTCCTGTGTTTTCCTGCCTTACGTTCCGCTCTATCGGCTAAGGCGGCACCAGGAGAACTACTGTGATTGTGCCCTGGTTCATCCGGACGAGCACCTCAGTAGAGAAAGCCGAAAACTGACTGTCATGATATAGCATGAGACTGGTCAACCACTCGATGACCTATTGGAATCTTAGGGATTCCTCCGCATTAACGAAGGGCCGTTTCCCGGCCAGGCATGTACGCACCCTGAATCCAGACGAGTGCGGAGCCACCAGGGGCTATATAGTAGCCCCACTGTCAAACTCCTATGGCTAAGTGAAAGTGTTAAAGCATTATAGTCCGGTTGCCTAGTTCGCTGCGCTATCACCTCCTTATTAGGACCAAGACGTTGGATTAAGTGCGAATACGCGTCTTCTGCAAACACCCCCGCATTGTATGCGTGGGGGCTGAAGCCGACGACTGCAATCTTTCAGGTTATATACATGTATACATAAACGGCCGCACAGGAGGCATCACAATACTTTCGGGCAAAAGTATAAATACAGCCTTGATAAATTCTATAAAACATTGTTTTTACAATGGGAATACATGTCACTCAAACATAACATTCTTCGAGCACTAGGCCTCTATCGTGCGAGCGCCCTCAAGAACTTCTTCAAAATAGTGCTCGGCAGCCACTCGGCCTATGGCCGAACCCTGCGCTGCGACAGTGGTGGCATCCATCTCCGCCCAGTATGTTTTGACACGGGCAAGGGCCATCCGCGAGCCTTCTATGCATGCCGACCTCTTCATCGCATTAATGCGTGGCACCGCACCAAGGAACTGCTGCACCAAGCTAAAATAGCTGTTCGGCTTTGGCCTTTTCGGCCACAGATGATCCACGACAGAGCTCATGGAGAATCCGGACAATCTATTGAGTTCGACCCATTCGGCAAGCTGATCAATCAATGGAAGCAGACACTCTAGAACGTTAAATTGCGACCAGAACAACTTGTCCACTTCACGGTCTGTCTGATCTCGGAAGTATTCGGCCGCATCGACAACACTTGCCGCTAAGTCCAGATATGCGTCGGCCGAACTCCACAGCCGATCAAGAGGGGCATACCGCGGATCGTCGAACTTCCTCCGCAGCATAAAGGGCTTCCCAGCCACAATGTCCCCGGCTTCACGCAGTTCCTCCTTCTTCGCTCTCATTGCAGAGCGGGTGTCTTTGGTCGCCATTGTGTCCTTTTCAAGGTCCGTAGCCTTCGCCCGGTTTTGTTCTTCAAGAAACTGGCAGCGGTCGGCAATGTCTTTTAACTTCTCAGCCAGTTTGGCCATTTTCTCTTTGCTCTCGCTATGAGCGGCCTTCTCGGCTTTCAACTCTTCGGCCGCCTTCAAAGCGGCCGCATTACTAGTCCTTGCTTGCTCCTTGGCTCGGGCAAGCTCCGCCCGCAGGGCCTCCACGGTGGCAGCTCCATCTACAGTCACAACATATTAAAGATTCTAGCGTTACGCTGCTCTTACTATATGACATTCACTATAAATATCACCTACACTGTGCCTCGTCAAGCCGCTTGTTAACAAGCTTGACGTCGGCATCCGCCGCATCCAGTCGCCGTTCTAGTTCGGCAACCCCATCAGTCCAGCTAGCCACCGAAGCTTCAGACACCTGCACATAACGGCAGTCTGGTTATTACCTAGGACTATGATCCTCTGATCGCCGCCGTTCTCGACGACAACCAGAGTCTTAGGGGCTACTATCTACACAGGGCGCACCTAAAAATGTGTGGATGCATATCATTTCACGTACCTCAAAGCCCGTCAGTAGACTCATAAAGGCTTCATGCAACCCGCTTTCGACGGACGAAATCCTTTCAATCACCGTACCCATCAATGTACGATGCTCTTCTGAGATAGTGGCTCGCCCTAGCAGATCCCTCAGTGCATTCGACCGCATACCAGACGGTGCCGGATTCTTTTGGTTGCTCTCTTCAAGAGCCGGATACAGAGGGCTTCGGATGACCATGGGATTACCTTCTGGCCTTGCCGGATCCGCATAAACTCTCCATGATGACACTTCAAGGTCGCCCGCTTCTTGAGCCGGGGAGTCCGGGGGAGGCGTTTCGCTCTCCATCATCTCCGGAAGAAGATCCCCCGAAGACGAGCTCTGCTGAGAAGGGCTCAGATCCGAACTGCAACATAGATGCTTCGCTCAAAAGTAAGGTAGAATATCTTCACTATTAAGTACTTTTTGATTACTTACAGCTCATTAGAGGGCTGATCCCCGCACGGACTTTGTGCGGTAAGAGCACCCTCTGAGACGGGACCCTCTGGTGGAGTTTTCTTCTCCCGTTTGGAAACCTTGGTTTCCGGGTCATTAGAGGTAGTCCTCTTCCTCCCCCGGGGCGAGGGAATGTCAGATTCCTTCCCTTGGTTATCCTCCCTCACGTAGGCGCTCGTTCCCTTGGTTGGAACAGGTAGCGGTGGAGGCCCTCTTTGGCCCTCTCTATTCCCCCCCTTCATCTTCCTTTGAGGGCACCGGGCAAGGTGCTGGCTCGAGCATCTTTTCCAGCACCGGATTGTCCAAGCCTTCGGGAAGGGGAGCCGAACACCGGATCATCTTCGCCTTTGTTATCCAGTCCTGGTCAAAGAGCGATCCTTCAGAATGATGTCATGATAAAAGAAAGACAGTGTGTTCGGCTAGAGGAATACTTACTTGGACCGCGGTGCGGTTGCTGCTCAGGCCCACGTCCTCGGAAGTGTCCGAACACTCTATTTGGGGTCAGAATAACGACTTGTACATCTCCTCGTGCGTCAGGCCGAGGAAATTCTGAATAGCGCGTGACCCTTCTGGATTGAATTCCCATAAACGGAGGGGCCGACGTTTGCAAGGCTGGACTTGATGAACCAGCATGACTTGCACTACCATAACCAAACTAAAATCTCCCTCGAAGAGATCCCGGATGCGGCTCTGCAGTATGGGCACATCCTTGGCTGGACCCCAGCTCAGCCCCTGCTGATCCATGACATCAGTTGTGGTGGAGGGCCCGAGCGAAAGGCGGGGGAAGCTACCCACTTGGCACTTCTGGGAGCGGTGATGTAGAACCACTCCCGTTGCCATAATCTGGACACCTCTGGAAAGGAACCTTTTGGCCACGGAGCTCCGGCAATCTTGCTTATTAATGCACCCCCGCACGCTGCATACGGCCCTTCGACCGTCTTCGGCTTCACATCGAAGTCTTGAGCCACAGGCCAAAGTGAAGGGTAATGCGGAGGAAGGCCTCACATACGACAATAAATGCCGAGATGTGGAGAAAGGAATCCGGGGCTAGGTCGTGGAAATCAAGCCCGTAATAGAACATCAAACCCCTAACTAAGGGATCCAGAGTGAGGCCTAGTCCTCGGAGGAAGTGAGGGATGAACACGACGTCTTCATTGGGTTCAGGAGTAGGGACGACCTGCCCTCGGGCGGGCAGCCGATGCGAAACTTCAGCGGTCAGGTATCTTGCCTCCCTCAACTTCTTAATATCCTCTTCCGTGACGGAGGAGGGTATCCACCGGCCCTGGAGGCTGGATCCGGACATGATTGAAGGTCCGAAGCACCTGACCTAGGCCTTGGGTGTTAGAACTCGAGGCGGGGGAAGGATTCGATTGAGCACAGGAGGAAAAAAGTAATAGCCTTGACCCTTTATAAAGAGGGTGAATATCAAGCGTCCTCCTCGTGGTCGTTTGGGACTTGCCTAAAATCTAGGAGTCCTAGGCGCGGTTGGGTTACCCACGCATGTATTGATGAGAATCCCGTAATAAGGGGGACACGATCTCTACTTTGACAAGACGTGTCAAGAAACTGCCTCGCGTTATGTGCGGGGCTAGTTAAAGGAAACGGTTCGAATAAACACCGGGCCAAGGCATAATGTCATGTTGCCAAAACGTGTCAACAGATTAGATTTGTGGAAATATTATTCTCTCTACGGTGGTATGTGGAACTTATTTTGCAGGGTCGGACACTATCCTTGTATTCAAATTCTTCCGTGGTGTATTCGGAGGAGGAACCTACCTTGCAATGCCGAAGACAATACTGCGCGCCGGACTCATCGTCATTGAAGCCTGGTTCAGGGGCTACTGAGGGAGTCCTGGATTAGGGGGTCTCCGGACAGCCGACTATATCCTTTGGCCGGACTGTTGGACTATGAAGATACAAGATTGAAGACTTCGTCTCGTGTCCGGATGGGACTCTACTTGGCGTGGAAGGCAAGCTAGGCAATACGGATATGTATATCTCCTCCTTTGTAACCGACCTTGTGTAACCCTAGCCCCCTCTGGTCTCTATATAAACCGGAGGGTTTTAGTCCGTAGGACAACATACAATCATACCATAGGCTAGCTTCTAGGGTTTAGCCTCTCCGATCTCATGGTAGATCAACTCTTGTAATACTCATATCATCAAGAATAAATCAAGCAGGACGTAGGGTTTTACCTCCATCAAGAGGGCCCGAACCTGGGTAAAACATCATGTCCCCTGCCTCCTGTTACCATCCGCCTTAGACGCACAGTTCAGGACCCCCTACCCGAGATCCGCCGGTTTTGACATCGACACTTGGTGTACAAGATTAATAATAAAACTTTCTTATGTGTGTGTTGAAGACTATGATAAGTTTGATACTTGATAATTGTTTTGAGATATGGAGATGGTGATATTAAAGTCATGCTAGTTGAGTAGTTGTGAATTTGAGAAATACTTGTGTTGAAGCTTGTGATTCCCGTAGCATCCACGTATGGCGAACCGTTATGTGATGAAGTCGGAGCATGATTTATTTTTTGATTGTCTTCCTTATGAGTGGCGGGCGGGGTTGAGCGATGGTCTTTTCCTACCAATCTATCCCCCTAGGAGCATGCGCGTAATACTTTTCTTTGATAACTTATAGATTTTTGCAATAAGTATGTGAGTTCTTTATGACTAATGTTGAGTCCATGGATTATACGCACTCTCACCCTTCCACCTTTGCTAGCCTCTCTAGTACCGCGCACCTTTCGCCGGTATCATACACCCTCCATATACCTTCCTCAAAACAGCCACCATACCTACCTATTATGGCATTTCCATAGCCATTCCGAGATATATTGCCATGCACCTTTCCACCGTTCCGTTTATTATGACACACTCCTTCATTGTCATATTGCTTAGCATGATCATGTAGTTGACATCGTATTTGTGGCAAAGCCACCATTCATAATTCTTTCATACATGTCACTCATGCATCATTGCATATCCCGGTACACCGCCGGAGGCATTCACATAGAGTCATATTTTGTTATAAGTATCAAGTTGTAATCGTTGAGTTGTAAGAAAAATAAAAGTGTGATGATCATCATTATTAGAGCATTGTCCTAGTGAGGAAAGGAGGATGGAGACTATGATTCCCCCACAAGTCGGGATGAGACTCTGTGATGTCTACTACACAACCTTCTTCTTGTAGACGTTGTTGGGCCTCCAAGTGAAGAGGTTTTAGGACAGTAGCAAATTTCCCTCAAGTGGATGACCTAAGGTTTATCAATCCGTAGGAGGCGTAGGATGAAGATGGTCTCTCTCAAGCAACCCTGCAACCAAATAACAAAGAGTCTCTTGTGTCCCCAACACACCCAATACAATGGTAAATTGTATAGGTGCACTAGTTCGGCGAAGAGATGGTGATACAAGTGCAATATGGATAGTAGATAATTTGTAATCTGAAAATATAAAAACAGCAAGGTAACTAATGATAAAAGTGAGCGTAAACGGTATTGCAATGATAGGAAACAAGGCCTAGGGTTCATACTTTTCGCACTTAGTGTAAGTTCCCTCAACAATATAACATAATTGGATCACATAACTATCCCTCAACATGCAACAAAGAGTCACTCCTCCAAAGTCACTAATAGCGGAGAACGAACGAAGAGATTATGGTAGGGTACGAAACCACCTCAAAGTTATTCTTTCCAATCAATCCGTTGGGCTATTCCTATAAGTGTCACAAACAGCCCTAGAGTTCGTACTAGAATAACACCTTAAGATACAAATCAACCAAAACCCTAATGTCACCTAGATACTCCAATGTCACCTCAAGTATCCGTGGGCATGATTATACGACATGCATCACACAATCTTAGATTCATCTATTCAACCAACACAAATGACCTCAAAGAGTGCCCCAAAGTTCTACCGGGGAATCACAACGAAAATATGTGCCAACCCCTATGCATAGGTTCATGGGAGGAACCCGCAAGTTGGTCACCAAAACATACATCAAGTGAATCACGTGATATCCCATTGTCACCACAGATATCCACGGCAAGACATACATCAAGTGTTCTCAAATCTTTAAAGACTCAATCCGATAAGATTACTTCAAAGGGGAAACTCGATTCATTACAAGAGAGAAGAGGGGGAGGAGAAACATAAGATCCAGCTATAATAGCAAAGCTCGCGATACATCAAGATCGTGCCAAATCAAGAACACGAGAGAGAGAGATCAAACACATAGCTACTGGTACATACCCTCAGCCCCGAGGGAGAACTACTCCCTCCTCGTCATGGAGAGCACCGAGATGATGAAGATGGCCACCGGAGAAGGATTCCCTCTCCGGCAGGGTGCTGGAATGGGTCTAGATTGGCTTTCGGTGGCAACGGAGGCTTCTGGCGGCGGAACTCCCGATCTATTTTTCTCACGGATGATTTTAGGGTATATGGAGATATATAGGCGGAAGACGTATGTCAGGGGGGCCATGAGGGGCTCATGAGGGTGGAGGGTGCGCCCAGGGGGTGGGCGCGCCCCCTGCCTTGTGACCTCCTCGCAGATCCCTCGATGTGCACTCCAAGTCTTCTGGGCTTCTTTGCTTCCAAAAATTAGTTCCGTGAAGTTTCAGGTCAATTGGACTCCGTTTGATTTTCCTTTTCTTTGAAACCCTAAAACAGGGTAAAAATAGAAACTGGCACTGGGCTCTGGGTTAATAGGTTAGTCCCAAAAATGATATAAGAGTGTATAATAAAGCCCGTAAACATTCAAAACAGTAGATAATATAGCATGGAGCAATCAAAAATTATAGATATGTTGGAGACGTATCAGCATCCCCAAGCTTAATTCCTGCTCGTCCTCGAATAGGTAAATGATAAAAACAGAATTTTTGATGCGGAGTGCTACTTGGCATAATTTCAATGTAATTCTTCTTAATTGTGGCATGAATATTCAGATCCAAAAGATTCAAGACAAAAGTTCATATTAACATAAAAATAATAATACTTCAAGCATACTAACTAAGCAATTATGTCTTCTCAAAATAACATGGCCAAAGAAAGTTCATCCCTACAAAATCATATAGTTTAGTCATGCTCCATTTTCGTCACACAAGAATGCTCTCATAATGCACAACCCCGATGACAAGCCAAGCAATTGTTTCATACTTTAGTAATCTCAAACCTATAAACTTTCACGCAATACATGAGCGCGAGCCATGGACATAGCACTATGGGTGGAATAGAATATAATGAGGGGGGTTATGTGGAGAAGACAAAAAGGAGAAAGTCTCACATCAACGAGGCTAATCAATGGGCTATGGAGATGCCCACCGATTGATGTTAATGCAAGGAGTAGGGATTGCCATGCAACAGATGCACTAGAGCTATAAATGTATGAAAGCTCAACAAAAGAAACTAAGTGGGTGTGCATCCAACTTGCTTGCTCACGAAGACCTAGGGCACTTGAGGAGGCCCATTGTTGGAATATACAAGCCAAGTTCTATAATGAAAAATTCCCACTAGTATATGAAAGTGACAAAACACGAGACTCTCTATCATGAAGATTTTGAAGCACAAGTGTGGAAAAAAGGATAGTAGCATTGCCCCTTTTTATTTATTTTCTTTTTTTGGGGCCTTCTTTTTTTCTTTGGCCTTTCTATTTTTTGGGGACAATGCTTTATTGAATGATGATCATCACACTTCTATTTATTTACAACTCAATGATTACAACTCGATACTAGAACAAAGTATGACTCTATATGGATGCCTCCAGCGGTGTACCGGGATATGCAATGAATCAAGAGTGACAAGTATGAAAGAATTATGAACGGTGGCTTTTCCACAAATACTATGTCAACTACATGATCATGCTAGCAATATGACAATGATGAATGTGTCATGATAAACTGGATGGTGGAAAATTGCATGGCAATATATCTCGGAATGGCTATGGAAATACCATAATAGGTAGGTATGGTGGCTGTTTTGAGGAAGATATAAGGAGGTTTATGTGTGAAAGAGTGTATCATATCACGGGGTTTGGATGCACCGGCGAAGTTTGCACCAACTCTTGATGTGAGAAAGGGCAATGCACGGTACCGTATTGGCTAGCAATGATGGAAGGGTGAGAGTGGGTATAATCCATGGACTCAACTTTAGGCATAAAGAACTCATATACTTATTGCAAAAATCTACAAGCCATCAAAAACCAAAGCATTAAGCGCATTCTCCCAGGGGGATAGATTGGTAGGAAAAGACCATCGCTCGTCCCCGACCGCCACTCATAAGGAGGACAATCAAATAACACCTTATGTTTCAAATTTGTTGCATAACGTTTACCATACGTGCATGTTACGGGACTTGCAAACTTTAACTCAAGCACTTCTCAAATTCACAATTACTCTACTAGCATGACTTTTCTATTACTACCTCCATATCTCAAAACAATTATCAAGCATCCAACTTTTCTTAGTATTCAACGCACTCAAAAGAAAGTTTCACAAATCTTGAATACCAAGCATGTTATTATTAAGCAAATTACCATGCTATTAAGACTCTCAAAATAATATAAGTGAAGCATGAGAGTTCATCTATTTCTTCAAAATAAAACCACCACCGTGCTCTAAAAGATATAAGTGAAGCACTAGAGCAACAACAAACTACTCCGAAGGATGTAAGTGAAGATCAATGAGTAGTCGAATAATTATGCAACTATGTGAAGACTCTCTTAACATTTAAGAATTTCAGATCTTGGTATTTTATTCAAACAGCAAGCAAAACAAAATGAAATAAAATGACGCTCCAAGCAAAACACATATCATGTGGTAAATAAAAATATAGCTCCAAGTAAAGTTACCGATGAACGAAGACGAAAGAGGGGATGCCTTCCGGGGCATCCCAAGCTTAGGCTCTTGGTTGTCCTTGAATATTACCTTGGGGTGCCCTGGGCATACCCAAGCTTAGGCTCTTGCCACTCCTTATTCCATAATCCATTGAATCTTTACCCAAAACTAGAAAACTTCACAACACAAAACTTAAAGTAGAAAACTCGTGAGCTCCGTTAGTATAAGAAAATAAATCACCACTTCAAGGTACTGTAATGAACTCATTATTTATTTATATTGGTGTTAAACCTACTGTACTCCAACTTCTCTAGGGTTTATAAACTATTTTACTAGCCATAGATTCATCACAATAAGCAAACAACACACGAAAAACAGAATCTGTCAAAAACATAACAGTCTGTAGTAATATGGATCAAACGTATACTTCTGGAACTCCTAAAATTCTCAAATAAATTGATGGACCTGAGGAATTTATCTATTAATCATCTGCAAAAAGAATTAACTAAATAGAACTCTCCAAATAAAAATGGCAGTAGTTCTCGTGAGCGCTAAAGTTTCTGTTTTTTACAGCATGATCAACAAGACTTTCCCCAAGTCTTCCCAACGGTTCTACTTGGCACAAACGCTAATTAAACACAAAAACTCAATCATAACAGAGCTAGATAAATTATTTATTACTAAACAGGAGAAAAAATGAATAAAAATGAAGTTGGTTTGCCTCCCAACAAGCGCTATCGTTTAACGCCCCTAGCTAGGCATGATGATTTCAACGATGCTCACATAAAAGATAAGAATTGAAACATAAAGAGAGCATCATGAACAATATGACTAGCATATTTAAGTCTAACATACTTCCTATGCATAGGGATTTTGTGAGCAAACAACTTGTGGGAACAAGAATCAACTTGCATAGGAAGGTAAAACAAGCATAACTTCAAAATTTTAAGCACATAGAGAGGAAACTTGATATTATTGCAATTCCTACAAGCATATGTTCCTCCCTCATAATAATTTTCAGTAGCATCATTAATAAATTAAAAAATATAACCAGCACCTAAAGCATTCTTTTCATGATCTGCAAGCATAGAAAATTTACTACTCTCCACGTAAGCAAAATTCTTCTCATTAATAATAGTGGGAGCAAACTCAACAAAATAACTATCATGTGATTGAAAATTAAGGTCAAGATGACAAGTTTCATGGTTATCATTATTATTTAGAGCATACATGTCATCACAATAATCACCATAGATAGGAGGCATGCTTTCATCATAATAAATTTGCTCATCAAAACTTGGCGGACAAAAATATCATCTTCATCAAACGTAGCTTCCCCAAGTTTGTGGCTTTGCATATCATTAGCATCATAGATATTCAAGAAATTCATACTAACAACATTGCAATCATGCTCATCATTCAAAGATTTAGTGCCAAATATTTTAATGCATTCTTCTTCTAATACTTTGGCGCAATTTTCCTTTCTGTCATACTCACGAAAGATATTAAAAAGATGAAGCGTATGAGGCAAACTTAATGTAATTTTCTTTTATAAACTAAACTAGTGATAAAACAAGAAACTAAAAGACTCGATTACAAGATCTAAAGATACACCTTCAAGCGCTAACCTCCCCGGCAACGGCGCCAGAAAAGAGCTTGATGTCTACTACACAACCTTCTTCTTGTAGACGTTGTTGGGCCTCCAAGTGCAGAGGTTTGTAGGACAGTAGCAAATTTCCCTCAAGTGGATGACCTAAGGTTTATCAATCCGTAGGAGGCGTAGGATGAAGATGGTCTCTCTGAAGCAACCCTGCAACCAAATAACAAAGAGTCTCTTGTGTCCCCAACACACCCAATACAATGGTAAATTGTATAGGTGCACTAGTTCGGCGAAGAGATGGTGATACAAGTGCAATATGGATAGTAGATAATGGTTTTTGTAATCTGAAAATATAAAAACAGCAAGGTAACTAATGATAAAAGTGAGCGTAAACGGTATTGCAATGATAGGAAACAAGGCCTAGGGTTCATACTTTCACTAGTGTAAGTTCCCTCAACAATACTAACATAATTGGATCATAAAACTACCCCGCAACATGCAACAAAGAGTCACTCCAAAGTCACTAATAGCGGAGAACGAACGAAGAGATTATGGTAGGGTACTAAACCACCTCAAAGTTATTCTTTCCAGTCAATCCGTTGGGCTATTCCTATAAGTGTCACAAACAGCCCTAGAGTTCGTACTAGAATAACACCTTAAGATACAAATCAACCAAAACCCTAATGTCACCTAGATACTCCAATGTCACCTCAAGTATCCGTGGGCATGATTATACGATATGCATCACACAATCTCAGATTCATCTATTCAACCAACACAAAGGACCTCAAAGAGTGACCCAAAGTTCTACCGGAGAATCACGATGAAAACGTGTGCCAACCCCTATGCATAGGTTCATGGGCGGAACCCGCAAGTTGGTCACCAAAACATACATCAAGTGAATCATGTTATATCCCATTGTCACCACAGATATCCACGGCAAGACATACATGAAGTGTTCTCAAATCTTTAAAGACTCAATCCGATAAGATAACTTCAAAGGGGAAACTCAATCCATTACAAGAGAGTAGAGGGGGAGGAGAAACATAAGATCCAACTATAATAGCAAAGCTTGCGATACATCAAGATCGTATCACCTCAAGAACACGAGAGAGAGAGAGAGATCAAACACATAGCTACTGGTACATACCCTCAGCCCCGAGAGAGAACTACTCCCTCCTCATCATGGAGAGCACCGGGATGATGAAGATGGCCACTGGAGAAGGATTGCCCCCTCTGGCAGGGTGCCAGAACGGGTCTAGATTGACTTTCGGTGGCTACGGAGGCTTCTGGAGGCGGAAGTCCCGATCTATTGTGCTCCCTGATGTTTTTAGGGTATATGGAGATATATAGGCGGAAGAAGTACGTTAGGGGGGCCACGAGGGGCTCGCGAGGGTGGAGCGTCGTCCCGGGAGAGCAACGCCGACCTGCCCTTCGTCGGAACCAGGGGCGGCTCCCCATTCTCCGGGAGGGTGTCGGCCTTGCCATCATCGTCAGACAGGAGGCAGAGGATGTCGGCCTTGCGCAAGGGGGAGGTCTCCCCCATCTCCTCGGGGCTGCCATTGAGTCACGCTCCTCGTCCTCGTCCTCCTCCCCCTCTTCGTCCCTACGGGAATCACCAGAAGACACGTCCACCATCACCGTCACCGCAGGAACTTCAGAAGGTGCTGGCGGCACCAGGTCGCGCCCGTCAAAGGTGGGCATGGCGTCCATGACCTGCGCCCCGTCCTTCCGGAGGAACAAGAGAGCATGGGGATTCGGCAGATACTCTTGGTCGTCTCCCACCAGAAGACGGAGGGCCATGGCCAGCTCCTCGTCGGACAAGGCCTTCGGACTCAGGCGGAGCTTCTCTTCTTCATCCACAAGCGTCCACAGCAGGCACGTGCGCGCTTGGAAAGGATCCACCCACTGCACCAAAAATTCCTTCAAGAGCATAGCCCCCGTCAGTTTCGCCGCCTTCGTGTTGCCCGGCCTCAGATCGGTGTTCATCTTCTCCAACACCAAATTCGCCAGGTCATCAGTAAGCTTCACGCGGGACCACCCCTCATCAGGCCGGGGCATCCCCTTCGGCAGCTTCAGCCGTGGATGGACACACTTGGCATCCATCATAACCCACTTGCTCCTGAAGCCATCGGCCATCTTCCCACTCTTCCAAATCGTGCTGGCCTTGCCGGCTGCGATGAAGTTGGCGCACCCTGATAACCCACAAGTATAGGGGATCGCAACAGCTTTCGAGGGTAGAGTATTCAACCCAAATTTATTGATTCGACACAAGGGGAGCCAAAGAATACTCTCAAGTATTAGCAGCTGAGTTGTCAATTCAACCACACCTGGAAACTTAGTATCTGCAGCAGAGTGTTTAGTAGCAAAGTAGTACGATAGTGGTGGTAACGGTAACAAAAGAGTAATGAAAGCAAAGTAATATTTTTGGTATTATGTAGTGATTGTAACAATAGCAACGGGAAAGTAAATGAGCGTAAACCAGTATATGGAAAGCTCATAGGCATCGGATCAATGATGGATAATTATGCCGGATGCAGTTCATCATGTAACAGTCATAACATAGGGTGACACAGAACTAGCTCCAATTCGTCAATGTAATGTAGGCATGTATTCCGAATATAGTCATACGTGCTTATGGAAAAGAACTTGCATGCCATCTTTTGTCCTACCCTCCCGTGGCAGCGGGGTCCTAATGGAAACTAAGGGATATTAAGGCCTCCTTTTAATAGAGAACCAGAACAAAGCATTAGCACATAGTGAATACATGAACTCCTCAAACTACGGTCATCACCGGTAAGTATCCCGATTATTGTCACTTCGGGGTTAACGGATCATAACACATAATAGGTGACTATAGACTTGCAAGATAGGATCAAGAACTCTCATATATTGATGAAAACATAATAGGTTCAGATCTGAAATCATGGCACTCGGGCCCTAGTGACAAGCATTAAGCATAGCAAAGTCATAGGAACATCAATCTCAGAACATAGTGGATACTAGGGATCAAACCCTAACAAAACTAACTCGGTTACATTATAAATATCATCCAACCCATCACCGTCCAGCAAGCCTACGATGGAATTACTCATCCAATCATAGTCACACCCAATATAAATTAACAGTAATGAATGCAAATGACAGCGGTGCTCTCCAACTGGTGCTTTTAATAAGAGGATGATGACTCGACATAAAAGTAAATAGATAGGCCCTTCGCAGAGGGAAGCAGGGATTTGTAGAGGTGCCAGATCTCGGTTTTGAAATAGAGGTGAATAATATTTTGAGCGGTATACTTTCATTGTCAACATAACAACCAAGAGATGGTGATATCTTCCATGCTACACATGTTATAGGCGGTTCCCAAACAGAATGGTAAAGTTTATACTCCCTGTCCACCAACAAACATCAATACATGGCTTGCTCGAAACAACGAGTGCCTCCAACTAACAACAGTCCCAGGGGGAGTTTTGTTTTGCGATTATTTTGATTTAGTTTGCATAAAGCATGGGACTGGGCATCCCGGTGACCAGCCATTTTCTCGTGAGTGAGGAGCGGTGTCCACTCCTCTTGAGAATAACCCGCCTAGCATGAAAGATACAGACAGCCCTAGTTGATACATGAGCTATTCGAGCATACAAAACAGGATGATTATTTGAAGGTTTAGAGTTTGGCACATACAAATTTACTTGGAACGGCAGGTAGATACCGCATATAGCAAGGTATAGCAGACTCATCTGGAATAACTTTGGGGTTTAAGGGATAGGATGCACAAGCAGTATTCCCGCTTAGTACAGGTGAAGGCTAGAAAAAGATTGGGAAGCGACCAACTAGAGAGCGACAACAGCCATGTACATGCATTAAAATGAATAAACATTGGATGCAAGCATGAGTAGGATATAATCCACCATGAACATAAATATCGTGAAGGCTATGTTGATTTCTTTCAACTACATGCATGAACATGTGCCAAGTCAAGTCACTTAAATCATTTAGAGGAGGATACCACCCTATCATACCACATCATAACCATTTTAATAGCATGTTGGCACGCAAGGTAAACCATTATAACTCATAGCTAATCAAGCATGGCACAAGCAACTATGATCTCTAATTGTCATTGCGAACATGTTTATTCATAACAAGCTGAATCAAGAACGATGAACTCATCATATTTACAAAAACAAAAGAGGTCGAGTTCGTACTAGCTTTTCTCATCTCAGTCAGTGTTGGGGAACGTAGCATAAATTCAAAATTTTCCTACGTGTCACCAAGATCTATCTATGGAGAGACTAGCAACGAGGGGAAGGAGAGTGCATCTACATACCCTTGTAGATCGCTAAGCGGAAGCGTTCAAGTGAACGGGGTTGATGGAGTCGTACTCGTCATGATCCAAATCACCGATGATCCTAGCGCCGAACGGACGGCACCTCCGCGTTCAACACACGTACGGAATGGAGACGTCTCCCATTCCTTGATCCAGCAAGGAGGAGGGAGAGGTTGATGGAGATCCAGCAGCACGACGGCGTGGTGGAAGTAGCGGGATTCCAACAGGGCTTCGCTAAGCGCTGTGGGAGGAGGAAGATGTGTCACGGGAGGGAGAGGGAGGCGCCAGGCCTTGGATTGGTTTGCTCCTCCTTTTTCCCCACTATATATAGGGCCAAGGGAGAGGGGGAGGCGCAGCCCTTGCCCCTTCCTCCAAGGAAGGGTGCGGCCAAGGGTGGGGAGGAGTCCATCCTCCCCAAGGCACCTCGGAGGTGCCTTCCCCTTTTAGGACTCTCCCCTTTTTTTCCATCTCTTGGCGCATGGGCCTCTTGGGGCTGGTGCCCTTGGCCCATATAGGCCAAGGCACAACCCCTACAGCCCATGTGGCCCCCCGGGGCAGGTGGCCCCACCCGGTGGACCCCCGGGACCCTTCCGGTGGTCCCGGTACAATACCGATGACCCCGAAACTTGTCCCGATGGCCGAAACAGGACTTCCTATATATAATTCTTTACCTCCGGACCATTCCGGAACTCCTCGTGATGTCCGGGATCTCATCCGGGACTCCGAACAACATTCGGGTTACCGCATACTAATATCTCTACAACCCTAGCGTCACCGAACCTTAAGTGTGTAGACCCTACGGGTTCGGGAAGCATGCAGACATGACCGAGACGACTCTCCGGTCAATAACCAACAGCGGGATCTGGATACCCATGATGGCTCCCACATGTTCCACGATGATCTCATCGGATGAACCACGATGTCAAGGACTTAATCAATCCCGTATACAATTCCCTTTGTCTAGCGGTATGTTACTTGCCCGAGATTCGATCGTCGGTATCCAATACCTAGTTCAATCTCGTTACCGGCAAGTCTCTTTACTCGTTCCGTAACACATCATCCCGTGATCAACTCCTTGGTCACATTGCGCATATGATGATGTCCTACCGAGTGGGCCCAGAGATACCTCTCCGCTTACACGGAGTGACAAATCCCAGTCTCGATTCGTGCCAACCCAACAGACACTTTCGGAGATACCTGTAATGCACCTTTATAATCACCCAGTTACGTTGTGACGTTTGATACACCCAAAGCATTCCTACGGTATCCGGGAGTTGCACAATCTCATGGTCTAAGGAAATGATACTTGACATTAGAAAAGCTTTAGCATACGAACTACACGATCTTTGTGCTAGGCTTAGGATTGGGTCTTGTCCATCACATCATTCTCCTAATGATGTGATCCCGTTATCAACGACATCCAATGTCCATGGTTAGGAAACCGTAACCATCTATTGATCAACGAGCTAGTCAACTAGAGGCTTACTAGGGACATGGTGTTGTCTATGTATCCACACATGTATCTGAGTTTCCTATCAATACAATTATAGCATGGATAATAAACGATTATCATGAACAAGGAAATATAATAATAACCAATTTATTATTGCCTCTAGGGCATATTTCCAACAGTCTCCCACTTGCACTAGAGTCAATAATCTAGTTCACATCGCCATGTGATTAACACTCACAGGTCACATCGCCATGTGACTAACACCCAAGAGTTTACTAGAGTCAGTAGTCTAGTTCACATCACTATGTGATTAACACACGATGAGTTTTAGGTTTGATCATGTTGCTTGTGAGAGAGGTTTTAGTCAACGGGTCCGAACCTTTCAGATCCGTGTGTGCTTTACAAATCTCTATGTCATCTCCTAGATGTAGCTACCACGCTCTATTTGGAGCTATTCCAAATAACTGTTCTACTTGGAGCTATTCTAAATTGTTGCTCCATTATATGCATCCGGTATCTCTACTCAGAGTTATCCGGATAGGTATTAAGCTTGCATCGACGTAACCCTTTACGACGAACTCTTTTTACCACCTCCATAACCGAGAAACTTCCTTAGTCCACTAGTTACTAAGGATAACTTTGACCGCTGTCCTGTGATCCATTCATGGATCACTATTGTACCCCTTGACTGACTCATGGCAAGGCACACTTCAGGTGCGGTACACAGCATAGCATACTGTAGAGCCTATGTCTTAAGCATAGGGGACGACCTTCGTCCTTTCTCTCTATTCTGCCGCGGTCGAGCTTTAAGTCTTAACTTCATACCTTACAACTCAGGCAAGAACTCCTTCTTTGACTGATCCATCTTGAACACCTTCAAGATCACGTCAAGGCATGTGCTCATTTGAAAGTACCATTAAGCGTTTTGATCTATCCTTGTAGATCTTGATGCTCAATGTTCAAATAGCTTAATCCAGGTTTTCCATTGAAAAACACTTTCCAAATAACCCTACATGCTTTCTAGAAATTCTACATCATTTCTGATCAACAATATGTCAACATATACTTATCAGAAATTCTATAGTGCTCCCACTCACTTCTTTGGAAATACAAGTTTCTCATAAACTTTATATAAACCCAAAATCTTTGATCATCTCATCAAAGCGTACATTCCAACTCCGAGATGCTTACTCCAGTCCTCAGAAGGATTGCTGGAGCTTTGCATACTTATTAGCATCTTTCAGGATTGACAAAACCTTCCGGTTGTATCACATACAACCTTTCCTCAAGAAAATCGTCGAGGAAACAATGTTTTGACATCCTATCTGCAAGATTTCATAAATAATGCAGTAATCGCTAATATAATTCCAACAGACTCTTAGCATCGCTACGAGTGAGAAAGTCTCATCGTAGTCAACTCTTTGAACTTGTCGAAAAACATCTTAATGACAAGTCGAGCTTTCTTAATGGTGACATTTACCATCATTGTCCGTCTTCCTTTTAAAATCCATCTTCACTCAACAGCCTTACGGCCATCAAGTAGTTCTTCCAAAGTCAACACTTTGTTTTCATACATGGATCCTCTCTCGGATTTTATGGCCTCGAGCCATCTATCGGAATCCGGGCCCACCATCGCTTCTCCATAGCTCGTAAGTTCATTGTTGTCTAGCAACATGACTTCCAAGACAGGACTACGTACCACTCTGAAGTAGTACGCATCCTTGTCATCCCACGAGGTTTGGGAGTGACTTGATCCGAAGTTTCATGATCACTATCATAAGCTTCCACTTCAATTGGTGTAGGTGCCACAGGAACAACTCTTTGTGCCCTGCTATACACTGGTTGAAGTGACGGTTCAATAACCTCGTCAAGTCTCCACCATCCTCCCACTCAATTCTTTCGAGAGAAACTTTTCCTCGAGAAAGGACCCGATTCTAGAAACAATCCCTTATTGCTTTCGGATCTGAGACAGGAGGTATACCCAACTGTTTTGGGTGTCCTATGAAGATGCATTTATCCGCTTTGGGTTCGAGCTTATCAGCCTGAAACTTTTTCACATAAGCGTCACAACCCCAAACTTTTAAGAAATGACAGCTTAGGTTTCTCTAAACCATAGTTCATACGGTGTCATCTCATCGGAATTACATGGTGCCCTTTTTAAAGTGAATGTGGTTGTCTCTAATGCCTAACCCATAAACTATCGTGGTAATTCGATAAGAGACATCATGGTATGCATCATATCCAATAGGGTGCAGTTATGATGTTCGGACACACCATCACACTATGGTGTTCCAGGCTGTATCAGTTGTGAAACAATTTCCACAATGTCTTAATTCTGTGCCAAACTCGTAATTCAGATATTCATCTCTATGATCATATCATAGATATTTTATCCTCTTGTCACGACGATCTTTCAACTTCACACTGAAATTACTTGAACCTTTCAATAATTCAGACTCGTGATTCATCTTGTAAATATACTCAACATCTACTCAAATCATCTGTGAAGTAAAACATAACGATATCCACTACATGCCTCAGCACTCATTGGATTGCACACATCAAAATGTATTACTTCCAACAAGTTGCTTTCTAGTTCCATTTTACTGAAAACGAGGCTTTCAGTCATCTTGCCCATGTGGTATGATTTGCATGTCTCAAGTGATTCAAAATCAAGCGAGTATAAAATGGTCCATTTGCATGGAGTTTCTTCATGCATATATACCAATAGACATGGTTCACATGTCCCAAACTTTTCAAAACGAGTGAGCCCAAAGATCCATCAACATGGAGCTTCTTCATGCGTTTTATACCGATATGACTTACGTGGCAGTGCCACAAGTAGGTGGTACTATCATTACTATCTTTTGGCATGACTTACGGCGTAGAGGCAGTTTTGCCTTGCGACATAATTCATGACTCACCTCGAGTGCGCATCTACGAAGAAAGAGAAGCCGAGCTCGATCGGCAGGACAGCTTGGATGCATTGGAGGAGGAGCGTGACGTGGCAAAAGCCCGTTCCGCATTCTATCAACAGCAGGCTCGAAGATACCAAAGCAGAGAAGTACGAGCCAAAAATTACAACATTGGCGAATTAGTCCTACGACTACCGGACAAGAAAAAGGACAAACTCAAGCCCAAGTGGGAAGGTCCCTTCATAATTGACCAAGTCCTGACTGGTGGAGCGTACCGCCTGCGGGATGCATCGGATAACCGACTCGAGCCGAACCCATGGAACGCAGCCCGTCTCCGAAGATTCTACGCCTAGCGCCGGACTCTGTGTTCGTCTCCTTCCTCTGTCCATTTTTTATATATATATTCTGTCTTACATTTATCTTCTTCTCTCTCTCTCTTATAGCCTTTAAAGGCTCATAAAGTGACGCGCTATCCGCGCTCATTAAACCTGGGGGCTTCTTTAAACAAAAGCTTATTCATACGGGCTTCATGCCCAACACATGTGTCACACTTCCGCATGTACCTTTTATTCACCATTATATGCATCGATATGACTTAAGTTTTGGCCAAGCTGGGTTGCCTAGCTCCTGTGCTTACCCCTACGTTCCCGATTGTTCGGCTAGGTGGTAAAGGGAGCACCTCTGCGATTGTTACTGTCGGGTCAGCCGGACGTGTACCTCAGACTGGGTGAAGCCGAAAGCTAGCGTTCTTAAGGGAATATTCGGTCGGTGAACTAAAGATGATCTTTTTTATTTTTATCTATACGCCCCCAGATGTTTTTCCTACGTTTCTTTTCGCAGCATGGACATGCACCTTAGGGCATGTCTCCCAGGGAAAGGAACCCCTAACGGAACTATTCTCCCTGGAAGATGTTTCTTACTAACCATGTAATATAACATAACTAGTCGGGCACTTGTCTGTTAACGCACTAATGACCCCTACGCCTGGTCTCCATGCATTCCCCGGTTCCTATATAACCGCATGGGAATTCGGACACACTCCGGACCGTCAGGTCCCGAGGCTGAAGCGAAAAGGTCGGCCATGACAAATGATCTACAATCCGGCTAGAAGGCATTATAAATGTCAATTAAATTACATAGTCATTTTGACTGATTGTATTCCTCTTCAATACCATCTAACAGGCTGTGAGGGAGTCCTGGATTAGGGGGTGTTCGGGTAGCCGGACTATACCTTCAGCCGGACTCCTGGACTATGAAGATACAAGATTGAAGACTTCATCCCGTGTCCGGATGGGACTTTCCTTGGCGTGGAAGGCAAGCTTGGCGATGCGGATATTCAAGATCTCCTACCATTGTAACCGACTCTGTGTAACCCTAACCCTATCCGGTGTCTATATAAACCGGAGGGTTGTAGTTCGTAGGCAATCAACTCCATACACAACAATCATACCATAGGCTAGCTTCTAGGGTTTAGCCTCCTTGATCTCGTGGTAGATCTACTCTTGTACTACCCATATCATCAATATTAATCAAGCAGGAGTAGGGTATTACCTCCATCGAGAGGGCCCGAACCTGGGTAAAAAACATCGTGTCCCTTGTCTCCTGTTACCATCCGGCCTTGACGCACAGTTCGGGACCCCCTACCCGAGATCCGCCGGTTTTGACACCGACATTGGTGCTTTCATTGAGAGTTCCTCTGTGTCGTCGCCTTTAGGCCCGATGGCTCCTTTGATCATCAACAACGATACGGTCCAGGGTGAGACTTTTCTCCCCGGACAGATCTTCATCTTCGGCGGCTTCGCTCTGCGGGCCAATCCGCTCGGCCACCTGGAGCAGATCGAAAGCCACGCCCCTGGCCATCAAGTCAGGTTTGGAAGCTTAAACTACACGGCTGACATCCGCGGAGACTTGATCTTCGACGGGCTCGAGCCACGGCCAAGTGCGCCGCACTATCTCGAGGGGCATGATCTAGCTCTGCCCCCGGACAGTGTCCTGGAGGCCGCACACGCATCGGTTCCGACCCCTAACTCGGAGCCTATTGCGCCAATTGAGGACGAGCGGTTGGACGTCACCTCGGGGGCTGCGATCCCGAAAGCGATCGAGCCGAACGCTAGCCCCGCACTCTGCACGACCCGTGACTCCGAGGATCCGGACTCCTCCCCGGACTCCGAACCCCCCGCGCCCCTGCCAATCGAATCCGATGGGGCGCCGATAATGGAGTTCACCACCGCAGACATCTTTCAGCATTCGCCTTGTGGCGATATCCTGAACTCTCTCAAGTCTCTCTCCTTATCAAGAGAGCCCTGGCCGAACTACGGTCAGCGAGGATGGGATACGGACGATGAAGAAATTCAAAGCCCACCCACCACCCACTTGGTAGCCACTGTCGACAATTTAAACGACGTGCTCAACTTCGACTCCGGAGACATCGACAGCATGGATGACGATGCAGGAGATACCGACGAACCAACGCCCATAGAGCATTGGACAGCCACCTCATCTCACAATGTGTACATAGTGGATACCCCTAAAGGAAGCGACAACGAGGAAAAAGGGGATGGGACAGGAGATCGACCCCCCGAAAAGCAATCAAAGCGTCGGCGTAAACGCCGACCCAAGCCCCGCCTCAACAAAAACCCAGCCATAGAGCAGGACGAGCCGGTAGACGACGAGCAGGCCTTAGAGCAACCGTCCGAACAGGGCAACACGGATAGAGAAACCGAACATCCCTCCCCCGGCGAAAACGGCATTCCGGACGACCTCACGCCGAATAAACCTATGGAGCAGAAGAATCTCCACGAAAGGCTCGTTGCAACTGCACGCAGCCTAAAGAAGCAGAAGCGGAAGCTAAAAACAGCAGAAGACACACTCTGGATTAGATGGAGCAAAGTAATCAATACCACAGATAAGTACGGCGACAGTCGCCGCACTAAAAGCTATCCAAAAAGAAAGCTACTGCCTGAATTCGACGAAGAGGCCCTAGAGCCCTCGCATTCAAAAAATGAAAAAGCCACACGGTCAGATAGACGACCCCATAAAGAGGCAAGCGGCGCCGCACCTAAATCGGCATGCGACCCACTTATGGACTCGCATCATGGCCCAGTCAGGTCCATTTATGGGCCAAGAAAGCAAGCTCTCATAAGCAACGCTATGAATCCATCATCAGAATCCGGCACACCCAAATACAGGGGCGTCGCACACCCCCTATGTTTCACCGATGCGGTCCTGGACTATGAATTCCCAGAGGGATTCAAACCCGTGAACATAGAGGCATATGATGGAACAACAGACCCTGGAGTCTGGATCGAGGATTATATCCTCCACATACACATGGCTAGAGGAGATGATCTCCACGCCATAAAATATCTACCCCTTAAGCTTAAAGGGCCAGCCCGGCATTGGCTTAAAAGCCTTCCCGAAAACACAATTGGAAGCTGGGAAGAGCTCGAGGATGCTTTCCGAGCAAACTTTCAAGGGACCTATGTCCGCCCTCCGGATGCAGACGATCATAGTCACATAACTCAACAACCCGGAGAATCAGCTCGGCAGTTCTGGAATAGATTCCTCACTAAAAAGAATCAGATAGTCGACTGTCCGGATGCCGAAGCCTTAGCAGCTTTTAGGCATAACGTCCGAGACGAATGGCTCGCCAGACACCTCGGCCAAGAAAATCCAAGAACAATGGCCGCACTAACAAGACTCATGACCCGCTTTTGTGCAGGGGACGACAGCTGGTTGGCAAGGTGCAGCCCTAGCAACCCAAGTACATCCGAAACTAGGGATGGAAACGGAAAACCGCGACGCAACAAGGACCGTCGCCGGACTAAGGACAAAAGTCCGAAGAGCACGGCAGTCAATGCCGGATTCAAAGGCTCACGACAAAATCAGGAAAAATCGCCCCCTCAGGATAACAGGGACGATCCATCCAACCTAAATAAAATCCTGGACAGGATATGTCAGATACACAGTACTCCCGGGAAGCCTGCTAACCATACCCACAGAGACTGTTGGGTTTTCAAACAATCCGGCAGACTCAATGCCGAACACAAGGGGCTCGACACACCAAGCGAAAACGAGGACGAACCCCAAAAGCAGAGCACCAGGAAACAAAAGAACTTCCCACAAGAAGTAAAAACAGTGAACTCACTTCACATAACAAAACGTGTGGCGCCCGTAAAGGTACGCACCACACGGCCCATCCCCAAAGGGTCCTGCCACTGGTTGTCAAAACCGATCATCTTCGATCAGCTAGATTATTCTAGGAATATCAAGAATGTAGTTTGGACTGCCTTGATACTCGATCCAATAATTGGCGGACTCCAGTTTTCAAATGTCCTTATGGACGGCGGCAGCGGACTAAACCTGATATATCAGGATACAATCCAGCACATGGGGATAAACTCAGCAAGAATCCGCCGCAGCAAAAACCCCTTTCAAGGGGTAACACCTGGTCCGGACACCCATTGTATGGGTTTTCTCCGGCTCGAAGTTATATTCGGCTCTGCCGATAACTTCCGCCGCGAAAAGCTAACCTTCCACATCGTCCCGTTCTCAAGTCGCTATCAAGCACTACTGGGACGCGAAGCTTTCGCCCGCTTTAACGCAATACCGCATTATGCATCTCTCACGCTTAAGATGCCCGGTCCACGAGGCATCATCTCTTTGAAGGGGAAGCACTAAAGTGCGCCTCCCCAAGCGGGGGACTGTGCGGCCGCTTTGACAGCCCCACAGTAAAATGGCCTCACCGGCGAAAAAACTTCGAAATAGGTCATTAAAGACCACGAACGCGGATAGACGAGTTCGGGACAAAATCATCATTGATACAGGCTTAGTGGCCATATACCCCCGCACTAGGGGCTCCATGCATATACAATAAGAGACAATAAAGCTCAATTTTATATATTTTACTTTACACTTTGTTTATTTTAAACTTTTGTTCGGCACGACCCGTTTTCAACTCAGTTCCTCTCTTTTACAGATGAACGTCGTGCGGCGCCCGTCCAGGATACGGCACAACGGAGACACAGGCGCAGACGTGCAGTAGGGACCCGTCCTAAAGGATTCTTTTTAGATTAAGACCCTGCGTAAACCTTTTTTACTGTCTCTTGTTGCTACACATCCCCTGGTTTTTTCTGATATAACCAAGGAGGAGGCTGGCGTCTTGGCATGTGGCCACGTCAGAAATTTTTGCACGTACCTGGACACTAGGGGCTTTTTTAATAAATAGTGTTGTTTCGCCCGCACTCATAAAGATCGAACACCTTAGGGAGTGTTCGGCATCGCGAGTTTTGGCATTATATGCATCAGCTCCGAATCATGTCTTTGGTCAAATGTTGGGTTGCCCGGCTCCTGAATTCGGCTACCTTACGTTCCGCTCTATCGGCTAAGGTAGCACTAGGAGAACTACTGTGATTGTGCCCCCGACTCAGCCGGACGAGCACCTCAGTAGAGAAAGCCGAAAACTGACTGTCATGATGTAGCGTGAGACTGGTCAGCCACTCGATGACATATCGGAATCTATCGGATTCCTCCGCTTTAACGAAGGGCCGCTGCCCGGTCAGGCACATACGCGCCCCGAATTCGGACGAGCGCAGTTGCCACCAAGGAGCTACCTAAAGAGTCTCATTGTCAAACTCCTACGGCTAAGTGAAAGTGTTAAAGCATTATAGTCCGGTTGCCTGGCCCGCTGCGCTATCACCTCCTTTGTAGGACCAAGACGTTGGGTTAAGTGTGAAAATGCGTCTTCTGCGAGCACCCCCGCACTATGTGCGTGGGGGCTGAAGCCAACGACTGCCATCTTTCAGATTCTCTCTCTCTCTCTCTCTATATATATATATATATATATATATATATATATCTTAAAACGGCCGCACAGGAGGTGTTCCCAATACTTGGAGGCACAAGTATAAAAAAAGGCCACTATAGTTTATCAAAATATTACTTTATAATTACATATGCTATCATAACATAGCATCTTTCGGGCACTGCGTCTCTATTACACAAGCGCCTTCAAGAACTTCCTGAAAATAGTGCTCGGAGGGTACTCGGCTTTTGTCCGAATCTCGGGACGCAACAACGGTGGTCTCCATCTCTGCCCAGTATGTCTTAACACGGGCAAGAGCCATCCTAGCGCCCTTTATGCATGCTGACCTCTTCATTGCATTTATACGCGGCACCGCGTCAAGGAATTGCTGCACCAAGCTGAAATAACTCTTCGGCTCCGATCTCCCCGGCCACAGGTGACCCATGACGTACTTCATGGCGAGTCTAGACAACCTATTCAGTTCGGCCCATTGAGCCAAACGATCATCCACTGCCAGTGGACGCTCTGGATTGTGAAACTGCGACCAGAAAAGCTTTTCCACTTTGTGATCTTTCTGATCTCAAAAGTGTTCGGTCGCATCAGCAGCACTCACTGCCAAGTGCAGATAGGTATCCTCCACACTCCACATCCGGTCCAACGGAGCAAACTTCGGATCACAAAAATTCCTTCGCAGCATAAAGGGCTTTCCAGCCGCAATCTGTTCGGCCTGACGCAGCTCCTCCTTTGCAGCTCTCATCGCAGAGCGAGCGTCCTTGGCATCGGCAACGGCCTTCCCTAAGTCCGTCTGTCTCGCCTGGTCTTCTTTCTCAAGAAGTTTGCAATGGTCTGCAGCGCTCTTTAACTTCTCGGCCATCTCGGCCATCTCTTCTTTGCTTCGGCAGTGAGCAGCCTGTTCGGCTCTCAGCTCTTCAAGGGCCTTCTCGGCAGCCGCATCGCTTTTTCTGGCTTGCTCCTTAGCTCGGGCAAGTTCTGCCCTAAGATTCTCCACGGCGGTCGTACCATCTGCGTCAAGCACACACATTGTAAGACACTGGCATGAAGCTCCTCTTACCTGATGCCGCCCGAAGAATTACATACCTTGAGCCTCATCAAGCCGCTTGTTGACAAGCGCGATGTCGGCATCTGCCACGTCCAGTTGCCGCTTTAGTTCGGCTACATCATCAGTTCGGCTAGATTCCGGACACCTCGCCACCTACATTCAAAGGCGACATCTTAGACCTGGGATTATGATCCTCTGCGTGCCGTCATTTCTTGACAACGCGCAGAGTCTCAGGGGCTACTATCTACACAGGGCGCATCTTACTTATGCGCTAACGTACCTCAAAACCCGTCAGTAAACTTTTGACGGCCTCATGCAATCCGCTTTCTGCGGATGAAATCCTTTCAATCACCGTGCCCATCAACGCACGGTGCTCCTCTGAGATAGAAGCTCGCCCCAGCAGAATCTTTAGCTCCTCCGGCCGAGCACCAGACGGTACCGGACTTGTCCTATGGCCTCTTTCGAAGGCCGCACGCGGAGAGCCTTGGGGGGCCACATAGCTATCTTCCGCCCCTGCCGGATTCAGAGAAACCCTCCGCGACGACACCTCAGGGTCGCCCGCCTCGCTAGGCAGTACGGCAGGGGGAGGCGTCCCGCTCTCCATCATCTCCGGAAGAAGGTCCCCCGAAGACGAGCTCTGCTGAGAAGGGCTGAGGTCCGAGCTACAAGGTAAAATTTTGGTTAATCTTCTCAGATATAAATCAAGGATTTCTTTCATCCCTTAAAAGGAAAACCTCTCTCTACTTACGGCTCGCTGGAGGGCTGATCCCTTTGAGGGCGTAGTTCGGCCGAGGAACTCCCCGGCGTCGGACCCTCTGACGAGGATTTTGTCCCCCGCTTCGGGGCCATGGTCTCCGGGTCGTCAGAGGCGGCCCTCTTCTTCCCCATGGGAGAGGAATTGTCGGTTCCTCCCTTGGGAGCAGCCTCCTTCGAGGAGGCCATAGTTCCCTTGTCCTTCCCCTTACGTCCCTCTAAAGGCATTATCTTCAACATCCTGACAAGCACGGGATCCGGCCTGGTTTCGGGAAGGGGAGCCGGACACTTGATCAGCTTTGCCTTCGCTATCCACTCCTACTTAAAAGGACAGCTCTTTTAGGGGCAAGTTTATGACGATTATATGGATAGTAGGTCCGGGCACAAGGTTACTTACTTCGGTATCCGGGCGATTGCAGCTTAGGCCTGCGTCCTCGGTCAAATCCGGACACATGATTTGTGATCCGAAGAACAGTTTATACATCTCCACGGGCGTTGCGCCCATAAAATGATGGAGAGCTCGTGGTCTTTCCGGATTAAACTCGCACAAACGAAGGGAGCGACGTTTGCCGGGCAGTGTTCGGCGAATCAGCATGACCTGCGTCACCTTGACCAGGTTGAGGTCTCTTTCTAAGAGATCCCTGATGCGGCCCTGCAACAAGGGCACGTCTTTGTATAACCCCCAATCTAATCCTTTGTTGACCCATGACTCTAGCCGTGATGGGGAACCCGAGCGAAAGGCAGGAGGCGCCGCCCACTTGGCACTCCTGGGAGCGGTGATATAGAACCATTCTCGTTGCCACAAGCCGAGCTCCTCTTGAAAGGAGCCCTCGGGCCATGGAGCATCAGCATTCTTACTTATGACGGCGCCTATGCACTCTGCGTGCCGTCCCTCGATCATCTTTGGCTCCACTCCAAAAGTCTTGAGCCATAATTCGAAGTGACGAGTGACACGGAGGAATGCTTCGCACACAACGATGAATGAGGAAATGTGGAGGATGGACTCCGGAGCTAAGTCATGAAATTCCAGCCCGTAATAAAACAGCAGCCCCCTCACGAAGGGATCCATCGGGAAGCCTAACCCCCGAAGGAAGTGAGACATGAACACTACGCTCTCACCGGGCTGGGGACTGGGAATAGCCTGCCTTTGAGCAGGCAACCTATGAGAAATTTCGGCGGTCAAGAACTTAGCCTCTCTCAACTTTAGCACGTCCTCCTCCGTGACGGAGGAGGGCATCCATCGGCCTTGGAGGTCGGAACCGGACATTGTCGAAGGTCCGAAGCGCCTGGGATCTAGAGCCTAGGGTGTTGGAACTCAAGGCGACGGGTGAACTCATTTGAGATTGGAAAAAGGAGTAAGGCCTTGGTCTCTTTATAAGAGGTTGAATACCAGGAGCCCTCCCCGTAACCGTTTAGGACTCGCTTTTAATCGAGAAAACATGCTAACGGGCACGATTGGGTTACCCACGTCCGTATTGATGAGAATCCCGTAAAAGGGGGGCACACGATCTCTGCTTTGACAAGACGTGCCAAGGAAACCGCCTCGCAAAACACGCTGAGGTGGAAAAGTGAAAACGATTCGAGTAAAGGACTTGGCTGTAGTGTGATGACGCACTGCGGAATACGTCAGCAGATTTGATTTGTGTTAATATTATTCTATTTATGGCAATATGTGGAAGCTTATTTTGCAGAGCCGGACACTACTCTTGGTGTCTACAATCTTCTATGAAGGACTTGGAGGAGGAACCCGCCTTGCAATGCCGAAGACAATTTGCGCGCCGGACTCGTCGTCATTGAAGCTTGGTTTAGGGGCTACTGAGGGAGTCCTAGATTAGGGGGTGTTCGGGTAGCCGGACTATACCTTCAGCCGGACTCCTGGACTATGAAGATACAAGATTGAAGACTTCGTCCCGTGTCCGGATGGGACTTTCCTTGGCGTGGAAGGCAAGCTTGGTGATGCGGATATTCAAGATCTCCTACCATTGTAACCGACTCTGTGTAACCCTAACCCTATCCGGTGTCTATATAAACCGGAGGGTTGTAGTCCGTAGGCAATCAACTCCATACACAACAATCATACCATAGGCTAGCTTCTAGGGTTTAGCCTCCTTGATCTCGTGGTAGATCTACTCTTATACTACCCATATCATCAATATTAATCAAGCAGGAGTAGGGTATTACCTCCATCGAGAGGGCCCGAACCTGGGTAAAAAGCATCGTGTCCCTTGTCTCCTGTTACCATCCGGCCTTGACGCATAGTTCGGGACCCCCTACCCGAGATCCGCCGGTTTTGACACCGACAGGCTGTCTAATTTACAGTCGTGCTGGGAATACTTTGTGGCCAACTCTACTTGGCCGTATACTAAGCTTACATGGATCTCCTTCCCATCGGGCCCTACAGGACTGACCTCGGCCATGTGGTTGGGGTCAGCCTTTGCGTACCGCGTCTTCACCATGGCCCAGGCCTCCCTAGCGCCTTGATGGCAGGCTGATATCTTCCACAATCGGAAGCGCCGCCGTGCTCCCTTTAGCTTCTCCGCAAGCTCTCCAAGACCTTCGGGCATGGAGACGGATGGCCACAGGGCCTGGGCGACGCCTTGCATCGCTTGCCGAACTCGATCGGGCAGTTGCGAGAGCTCAGGAAGAAGGTCACCCGTAGAACCGGGCATCTCCTCTGCAGGACGACCTGTTAGCACACCTACACACATTGCTCTGTTAGTCGACTTCCCCGCCGAACTTTCTTTCAAAGGTTCGTTCAAGCACTTACTAAATATGTCGCGCCGAAGCCGTTGATTCTCCTTCACGGAGTCTGACAGCTGGGCACGAACATCTTTCAACTCGACGCCCAGCTTGGTGTTGGCATCTTGGAGATCGTTCTTCTCCCGCCTCACCTTTGTCATCACCTTTTCACCAGCCATTAGCTGGCGTAGGAGGTGTTGCCTTTCCGGATTCAATCCGGCGCCATCTGCAATTTCATTTGTCAGATTCGCACCCATGCCGTGCTTTGCAAAATACTTATCTTTCGAAGTGTATATTACCAGAGGGGGTCTCCTTGAGCTCCCCTGCCGCGGCAAGTGCAGCCTCAAGTTGGGCTTTGCACTCTTCCAGCTCCTTGGACAATAGGGAATTCTTTTCTATAAGAACCTGCGTAACAAATGATCCTTAAATCAGTTATTCTAACTGTTTCAAGTCTCGGGGGCTACTGGTGTATATATATAATTACCAAAATTTTCTTACCCGTATGTCTTTTACATATTGCTCCGTGGCTCTGGCTAGACCATTTTGAGCGGCACGAAGGTACGCATCTCCCGAGTTGAAGGCATCTAACGCCCCTTGGGAGAAACAAGCGTCGCGAAGAATTGTCCGGCGATGCCTGTGGTTCATGCCACTCTCCACCTCACAGTTGGTGGCAGACAACCCATCCACATCCTCCGTCGGAGGAGCGTCTGGCGCGCGCCTTGCGTTCGCCCCGCCTCTGGACCAGGCTTTGGAGCCTGGCTGGTGGAGGCGCGATTGGCAGCCTCTCCGGATATAGTCCGGCGGGGTCTCTTTGTCCTGAAGAGAGCATGAGTGTCAATGTGCCTCGAAGGTATAACACCTAGGATAAGGGGACGCGCCATACCTTTGCGCTGACGCCTCGGTCCGGACTTCACTTCTTTTCTGCCCACGGGGCCCTGCGGCCCCTCGTTGGCTTGTCGCCGCAGGTTTGGCCTTCCGCTTTAAAAACCTCTCCTGCAAAGTTCGGTTGCAATCAGGAAACTGAAAACACGAGAGGGCGGGCACCTATTCAGGGTACTGGGGCTTTGATCTCAGTTACCTGGGAGGCCGGGATTAGCCCTGGGTAATCGTCCGTAATGGCCACGAAGGCATTGTCCTTGCTCAATTGATGGAACACTCCATCAATCAGCTCCACAGATATGTCCGGATCCTCTTGAGAGGCCGGGTCGAGGGACCGTCCTGGGTCCTCGGGTTGTGGAGGAGGGCTGCTTATTTCCTTAACAGCCCGGCGCAGTTCCTGCGTTGAAGTCGTCAGACTGAATATTTAACAATGGGAATACAAAACGGATGGGCAAGTAAATACGACCGCTTACCCAGCTTGGGGGATTATGCATAGAGAATCCACCCTGTGGGTTTACGCGGAGAAATTCCTCCTCTTCTCCCTTATACAAAGTGGACAAGATCTTTAGTAGAGCGGCAGCTGAATCCGGCCCCTTACGGCCGTAGCGGGTGGCATCGTCCTCCCCGTTGAAGTCCCACATGAGGTGGCTTCTATACTGAAGCGGTTGCACCCCCCGCATGATGCATTCGGCCATAACCCCAATCATGGTTAGTCCGGAATGGGCTAACAATCTTATTCGGCCCATCAGGTAAATGATGTCCCTATCACTTTCCCTCTGAGGGCTCCGTGGACGCCAACTTAGGCGCTTCTTTAAGGGAGCACTGTCGAATTCGGGGAGGCCGATCCGGACAGGATCCGGCAGCGGGACGTCTTCTATATAAAACCATTCCGAGGGCCAGTCTTCGAACGCCTTCTTTGGGGTTCCGGACAGATATCCGGTCCCGGCGATGTGCCACACTTCGGCTCCGCCCACTTGATACATTGACCCCTCCTTAGAGCGGGGCACAAGGCAGAATAACCTCTTCCATAGCCCGAAATGAGCCTCGATACCCAAAAACAGCTCGCAGAGGACTACGAAGCCCGCGATATGCAATACGGAGGCAGGCGTGAGATTGTGTAGCTGGAGGCCATAGAACTCCAGGAGCCCCCGGAGAAATGGATGGATTGGAAATCCGAGCCCCCTTATTAAATAAGGGACGAGGCACACCCGCTCTCTTTTGGAGGGATTAGGGGCACTCTCCGCTTGCTCTCCGCCATTATAGACGGCAAGGCCGGCTCGGACCGGGACCATATAGGCCGAGGGGAGAAATCCCTTGGTCTGGAGCATCACTAGCTCGCTATGCAGGATGGAGCATCTCTCCCAATATCCAGGCTGGGGGCTGGAAGGGCGAGAGGAGGAGTCGCGACGGCTGGCCATGGTGGAATGGACCTTTGTCGGATGCACACTAATGAACACTCGCGGAGGGGGGAAGATGTGGTTTGGATCTAAATCCTCGTCCCCTTAAATAGGTCAGCTCATTTACGCGGCTAGGGGTGTGAATGTAAAAAATACTCAGACTTTTCATATTCGTTTGACACGTGGGAAGCGGCCATTATTGGGCGTAGAAGCCAAGGAGCGCAACATCTACAAGAAACAGGAGTTTATTCAACAGGTACACGGAATTTGGAGGAGAACCCGCCTTGCAATGTCGAAGACAATCTGCGCGCCGGACTCATCGTCATTGAATCCTGGTTCGGGGGCTACTGAGGGAGTCCTGGATTAGGGGGTGTCCGGATGGCCGGACTATACCTTTAGCTGGACTCCTGGACTATGAAGATACAAGATTGAAGACTCCGTCCTATGTCCGGAAGGGACTTTCCTTGGCGTGGAAGGCAAGCTTGGCGATACGGATATGCAGATCTCCTACCATTGTAACCGACTTTGTGTAACCCTAACCCTCTCCGGTGTCTATATAAATCGGAGGGTTTTAGTTTGTAGGACAACATACATAACAACAATCATACCATAGGCTAGCTTCTAGGGTTTAGCCTCTCCGATCTCGTGGTAGATCTACTCTTATACTACCCATATTATCGATATTAATCAAGCAGGACGTAGGGTTTTACCTCCATCGAGAGGGCCCAAACCTGGGTAAAACTTCGTGTCCCTTGCCTCCTGTTACCATCCGGCCTAAACGCACAGTTCGGGACCCCTACCCGAGATCCACCGGTTTTGACACCGACAAGTATGACTATCACCGCCCACAACTCTTTGTGTTCTACTCGTGCATATCATCTACGCATAGACCTGACTCATGATGCCACTGTTGGGAAATGTTGCATAGAAAACAAAAAATATATACGCACACGCAATGATCTACCATGGAGATGCATAGCAATGAGGGGAAGAGTGTGTCTACGTACCCTCATAGACCGTAAGCGAAAGTGTTTATCAACGCGGTTGATGTAGTCGAACTTCTTCACGCTTCAACCGATCAAGTACCGAATGCACGACACCTCTGTTTTCTGCACATGTTCAGCTCGGTGACATCCCTCGTCTTATTGATCGAGCAAGATGCTGAGGTAGTAGATGAGTTCCGTCAGCACGACGACATGGTGACGGTGATGGTGAAATGATCCTCGCAGGGCTTCGCCTAAGCACTACGAAAATATGACCGAGGGTGTAAACGGTGGAGGGGGGCGCCACACATGGCTAGGCAATTGTCTGGTGTGTGCTAGGCGCCCCCCTCCCACATATATATAGGTGGGAGGGAGGTAGGAGCAGCCAAGGGGGGCACCCAAGTAGGAGGAATCCTACTTGGGGTCTCTCCCAAGGTGGCACCCCCCTGCCATGTATAGGAGGGGGAAAGGCAGGGGAGGGTGGCGCCCCCTTTCCTTTCTCCCATGAGAGGGAAAGGCAGGCGGGGCTAGTCCTCCCCCTTTTCCTTCCCTAGGGCTGTTTGTCTAGGGAAAGGGGAGCGCCATCCCCCTGTGGGCTGGTATGTCCCTCCCTTGGCACATTAAGCCCATATACATGACGGGGGTGCCTGGAACCCCTTTCGATGACCCGATTTCTTCCCGATATGTCCCGAAACACTTCCGGTACCCAAATGCCATCGTCCTATATATTAATATTATCCTCTTGACTATTCAAGACTCCTCGTCTTGTCCATGATGTCATCTGGGACTCCGAACAACATTCAGTCACCAAAACATATAACTCATATAACACTATATCGTCAACGAATGTTAAGCGTGCAGACCCTACGGGTTCGAGAACTATGTAGACATGACCGAGATACCTCTCCGGTCAATAACCAATAGCAGAACCTGGATGACCATATTGGCTCCTACGTGTTCTACGAAGATCTTTATCGATCGAACGGTTATGACAACATACGTAATTCCCTTTGTCTATCGGTATGTTACTTGCCCGAGATTCGATCGTCGGTATCTTCATACCTAGTTCAATCTCGTTACTGGCAAGTCCTTTACTCGTTCCGTAATACATCACCTCGTGACCAACTCCTTAGTCGTTTGCTTGCCAGCTTATGATGTATATTACCAAGAGGGCCCAGAGATACCTCTCCGATACTCGGAGCGACAAATCCTAATATCGATCTATGCCAACTCAACAAACACCTTCGAAGATACCTGTAGAGCATCTTTATAATCACCCAGTTACGTTGTGATGTTTGATAGCACACAAGGTATTCCTCCGGTATCCGGGAGTTGCATAATCCCATAGTCGAAGGAATATGTATTTGACATGAAGAAATCAATAACAATAAAACTGAACGATCATTATGCTAAGCTAACGGATGGATCTTGTCCATCACATCATTCTCCTAATGATGTGATCCCATTATCAAATGACAACTCATGTCAATGGTTAGGAAACCTTAACCATCTTTGATCAACAAGCTAGTCTAGTAGAGGCTCACTAGGGACACAATGTTTGTTTATGTATTCACACATGTATTAAGGTTTCCGATAAATACAATTCTAGCATGAATAATAAACCTTTATCATGAATAAGGAAATATAAAATAACAACTTTGTTATTGCCTCTAGGGCATATTTCCTTAAATATTTTGATTGCATGTGATGTTTATCTTATATGCATCTTATTTTGCTTAGAACGACGGTAGCATTGTAAGATGATCCCTTCACTAAATTTCAATGTAAAAGTGTTCTCCCTGAGTATGCACCATTGCTACAGTTCGTCGTTTTGAGACACCACGTGATGATTGGCTGTGATAGACTCTACGTTCATACAATGGGTGTCGGTGTCAAAACCAGCGGATCTCGGGTAGGGGGTCCCGAACTATGCGTCTAAGGAGGATGGTAATAGGAGGCATGGGACACGATGTTTTACCCAGGTTCGGGCCCTCTTGATGGAGGTAAAACCCTACGTCCTGCTTGATTAATATTGATGATATGGGTAGTACAAGAGTAGATCTACCACGAGATCAAGGAGGCTAAACCCTAGAAGCTAGCCTATGGTATGATTGTTGATGTGTATATTGTCCCTCTATCAACTAGCCTGGCCTCGGTTTATATAGTGCACCGGAGGCCTAGGATAACAAGAGTTCTAGCCGAATACGCCAGTGGGGAGAAGTCCTTGTCTTGATCGCCAAGTCTTGTGGAATCTTCCTTGTATGCGGTAGCCGTCCGAACTGGCCCATGAGTATACGGCCACGGGGGTCCTCGGCCCAATCTAATAGATCGGGAGACGATGTGGTGAGTACCCCCTAGTCCAGGACACCGTCAGTAGCCCCCTGAACCGCTCTTCAAGTTAGGGACGCTCCTCGATTCTTCCGAACTGTTCTTCATCTTCGGTTGCCGGTTTTGAAAACTGGTTCAACAAATCTTCTTTATCTTCGATCTTGAGGATCGTCGAAATGCATTCGACGAGTTTACACGTCGGGTATCCGAGGAGCCCCTTTAAGTTTCCGGCCTTTATCAATGCCTTGTTTATTTTTATGCCACACCTCGGGTTTGAAGTTGTTCCCGGGAGGCTGGGTCCTCTTGCGTCCGAGCTCCAACGCCGGACTGCATTCGAGGTATCTTTTGCAGCTGAGCACCAACGCCGGACCGCTTCCCAGCTCTAGCGCCGGAATATATCCGAGCTCCAACGCCGGACTATGTATCCGAGCTCCAACGCCGGACTGTATATCCGAGCTCCAACACCGAAATATATCCGAGCTCCAACGTCGGACTATATCCGAGGTGTCATATCACCTTGGTTCAAAAAAGTTGAAGGAGTTTAGCCGAGCTTAATGCCGGAAATGCCCTCTATGGAGCCAGCCACTAGCGCCTGAGCTTTATGCCGGACTGCTTCCGAGGTGGTGCACCACCCCGACTATGGGCCGATTTTTTGTCAATATTTTTTATTGGTGCAATTTATCCTCTGCCGAGATATAGCCAGTAGCCCTCAAGGTGTGTATCGGTCTAAAACCCGAGATGCACATGAAGGATGACATAAGACCGCTGATCCCAGTAGCCACTGAGACTCAGGTTGATTTGCAAAATCGGCCTAAGGATCAAGTCCTAGCTCGGCAGAATACTTCGGGACACAAAAGCGGCGTGCTCAGTCCTCAAGACTCAGGTTGGGTGCGGCCGACCAACCTGAGGATCAAAATCTCCTCGGAAACTATATTGCACATAAAATTTTCTGCATTGGACAAGCAATGCAGTAGCCCCGGAGACACTGGTCGGGTGGCAACACCAGATCAGGGGATCGATGTGCCCCTTTAATATTTGTAAATAATAAGCCCGAAGCCCAGTAGCCCCCGAGCCTTAATGCAGGCACGGGTGGCCGAATTAAGGATCAATATCCATAGTAGAATCACAAATTATGTGTAATGACTCTATGTATCCAAGTACTTTACGTCATTAATGCTCGGATCCGCATTGTACAAAACTTTGTTGACCGACCATCGGCTTCCACCTCCTTGGCCAGTAGCCGAGGAGTGTTTGTCCTACTTTATAAAGCCTTTATGAGGGCAAAGATTTACGACAAACAAGGCAATCTGGCCACACGGTTTTATAAACAAAGGTACGTAGAGAGATATGTTATATTACTGTTTAACAGAAGAAATGTATTCCAAAGAAAATAGTCCCGCTATCGGTTCCTTTCTTTGGGTTGTCATGCTAAGCATGATCATGAAACCTCAGCTCGAATGTAAGAGCAAAATATTGAGGATTTAGTTTGGGAGGCCAGTTAATAGCCCCCGGTAGTGTTCGGCGACAGTCGAGGTCAAGCCGTAAACACTTCGGCCAATGTTATGAATGGCCCATCATAGTCATCGGATTGCTGACCAGTTTACGCTTATTGTGACAGTCAGTTTTCGGCTTTCTCCACTAAGGTGCTTAACCATGTGAGCTGGAAGCACAATCGCAGTGGTTCTCCCTTTGCATGCCTAGCCGAACAAAACGGAACGTAGGAAGCAAGTGCAGGAGCCGGGCAACCCAACTATTGACCGAAGACACAATTCGAAACCGATGTATATATAGCAATATCTGCGACTGTTTTTGCCGAATCCCTAAAGGTGTCCGGCGTTGCACTGCGAGACTAATGCTGGAAAAGCACAAATAGTTTAAAAGTGCCAAGAAGCTTGGAAAACCAAGAAACGTCAGTAAAAACATGACGTTCGAACAAGATCGAGTGTTCGGTGCCAATCCGAAAATTGGTCTTAGAAAAAAGAAGTGCTTCTGTCGTGCTTTAACATGATACATCATATCTCAAGACTTCGAGCGGGTCAGCCGACGGCTTCAACCTCCTATCCCGAGGGCGGAGTACTTCTCATCAGGCCAGTTTAGCAAACTAAACTCTAGCGGCTTTGAGAGAGAAATTAGGCTCCCTGGCTAGTGACCGCACACTCGTGTCGAAAAAGGAGTGATAAATAATAATAAAACTTTGCAACGACTAAGAAGAAGAACACTTATTATAAAACGGCTCAAATAAACTTAAGAGCCCCCAAGTGACTTGGGTATAAGATTGATTGCATGTACCGAAGTACTTATATCATATCTATGTTCAACCGAACTTTAAACGCGTCTTAACCGACCATCAGCTTCTCCCTCTTCGGTCAAGGACCGAAAAGTGTTATGTACTCCATTGGTGAGAATATCGACGGTGTTTCCAATAACCAGGCAATCAGGCCATAAGGCTGTAACAGACAAAGCGCGCTCAGGGAACTTATGCTATATTACCGTGAAGTGTAAGAAGCATCTTCGGAGAAAATAGTACCCCCACCGATACCTTTCTTCGGTGCTCATTGTTATTATGAGACTTGTGCAATAGATTTTTTGTACTCATGAGTTCCGTTGTGTGCCGACCATCATTGAAAACTATAAGAGCGCTAGCTTTCGGCTTCACCCAGTCTGAGGTCCGGCTTGGTTGACCCGATCGTGACAATCGCAGAGGTGCTCCCTTTACTCCCTAGCCGAACAATCGGGAACGTAGGGGTAAACACAGGAGCGAGGCAACCCAGCTTGCAAATCGCTTAAGTCAATATGGTGCATATTGTGGCATAATACACGAACAAGGAACGAAGCCGTATAAGTATAATCATATGCAAGAGGAAAAGCTTCATAAATGAAGCCCCCAAGTGAATTGGGTCCTTGAATTTGTGTATCACAAACAAAGTTTGGACAAGGAAATTTTTTACAAGCAATTTTTTTCCAAAAAAGTATAATGCTTGGTCGAACCGAACACAAGTTAGAAATTAAAGCTTTGAGCATGAAAGCGACTTAGATGGTTAATGTGTTCGGTATTGATGACGCGGTCCGAGCTTGATGCGGGGCAAGGTTCCATCCCCCAAGCTGGTCCTGAGGTGGCGGAGCGGAGAGCTCGACACGCCGAAGTGGTGACATAGCACGGTCAATGCAGACCGGCAGAGTGACGCCGAAGTCCCCGGATCATTTTCCTGTGCACAAAAAATAGTGCAAACCGGAGATAATAGTAATAATGATAATTAAAAAAATGTGTTGCATAATAAATAATTTATGCAAAGTGAGGAATAGAAGAAATATGGCCTGGCGCCGAAGTCAATGTCGATGCAGGGCGTCGGCGTGATGTAGTAAAGGCGTGGCAAAGCCTGAATTCACAGGTCGGTCCGAGCTCCGGATGCGGCGTTCGCCGGACTATGTACGGAAACTGATCGAACCACCACGCGACCATCGTTAATGCGGTCACCATTTGATAGACATGTGTACATATCATGGACAAACCAGAGTAATAATTCCTTGGGAAAAATGAACCCAAACAAGCAAAAAATACTGAGATTAATAGCACCTGGTTTATTTGTTGTAGCAATCCGAAGGAAGGTGATTCCCAAAATTGGGACTCGCTCCGCACACCCATTGTCTGATGGGCGATAAAACGACGGCATGGCAATGCTGGTAAAGGTTGACTCGCCAAGGCAAAGCCCTCGGCCCAGCTAATGTGACGGAGCTGGTCGGCTAGTGACGCCGAAGTGTCCGGAGTAGGTTGATAAAGAGACGGCGAAGCCCCCGGTTCAGCCGAGGTGTCGAAGCCTCAACGTCAGCCGATGAGTCGAAGCAGGTCGGCGTGACGGACACCAGCTTGAAGAAGCAATAGTGCGGCCCTGTCGATGTAGGTCGTGACGTGGTTGATGCCGGCTTGATGAAGTGACCGTGCGGCGATGCTGGTATGCCCGCTCCGTGTAATCCGTGGGGCGGCGATGTTGATGATGATTTATCCTTTGCGATGCCGGACTCTTGTTCGGCTTACCGAGATGATGATCCGAAGAAGTTGAGCTCGGCTAAAGTGACGACGTGTCTAGCGCAAGTCGGCAGCCGTGGAGTAATATTGCCGGACTGGTTTGACACCAGCATGATGTTGAAGATCATGTTCAAAAGATCTTAAAGTTAGTGGGATGTGTTCGGGAACAAAACACAATACCCCATACAAAACTTCATTCAAAAAGGATGTCCGAAATCCTGTTCATAAAAAAGATGAACTCAGGTCGGATTCGTTTTCGCGCAGAAAACAGATCCGAAAAGTGATGCACTAATCGGAAGGTTCCCGGAGTTTGGACGGTCGGATCGAGCCGAAATTTTGAGAGGTGGTAGATATAGGAATTCCGCAGCCGATCAACGGTTGGATCTTCCAAAGGACGTCCGAGCTAGAAGCTGGACACCACGCCCTAAACTCATCCAAATTCCCGTCAAGATTTGACAGGGCTCCGGTATATCGTGGATTGCCAGAGATTCCTCCATCGGAACTCGAGGAAATTTTCCAGGGTTGTTGTAGACTCAATTCCGCACAATTCCACCAAAGCGATCGTCAAAGCGATACTCGAGGAGGTGGTGGTGGCAGATACGAGTTCGCTATCCAGAAAAACAGCACGGTCGCTTGAGGGCAATGTTGACATTGAGCCCCCGAGCTCCATAGATGATTCCTCCGTGATCTTGATAGAGATCGGAGTTGATGTTTGATGAAGGCCCTTGTCCGGACATGGTGATCCGAACACGGGGCGCAATTCTTGGTCGAACCAAAGTGACCAGTCGAGCTAGTGATGAAGATGCCGAAATCGCAGTTGATCTGCAGGCGAGCCATCGATCCTTTTGTCGATCACACAGCGGAACTCTCAATGAAAGCACCAATGTCGGTGTCAAAACCGGCGGATCTCGGGTAGGGGGTCCCGAACTGTGCGTCTAAGGAGGATGGTAATAGGAGGCATGGGACACGATGTTTTACCCAGGTTCGGGCCCTCTTGATGGAGGTAAAACCCTACGTCCTGCTTGATCAATATTGATGATATGGGTAGTACAAGAGTAGATCTACCACGAGATCAAGGAGGCTAAACCCTAGAAGCTAGCCTATGATATGATTGTCGATGTGTATATTGTCCCTCTATCGACTAGCCTGGCCTCGGTTTATATAGTGCACCGGAGGCCTAGGATAACAAGAGTCCTAGCCGAATACGCCGGTGGGGAGAAGTCCTTGTCTTGATCGCCAAGTCTTGTGGAATCTTCCTTGTATGCGGTAGCCATCCGAACTGGCCCATGAGTTTACGGCCACGGGGGTCCTCGGCCCAATCTAATAGATCGGGAGACAACGTGGTGAGTACCCCCTAGTCTAGGACACCGTCAATGGGTGTAAGACAATTTTACACATGCAGAATACTTGGGTTGAACTTGACAAGCCTAGCATGTACAGACATGGCCTCGGAACACTGGAGACCAAAAGGTCAAACGAGAATCATATAGCAGATATGATCAACATAGCGATGTTCACCATTGATGACTGCCCCATCTCATGTGATGATCGGACATGGGTTAGTTGATTTGGATCATGTATCACTTAGATGACTTGAGGGATGTCTATTTAAGTGGGAGTTCTTTAGTAATTTGATAAATTGAACTTAATTTATCATTAACTTAGTCCTAATAGTATTTGCAAATATATGTTGTAGATCAATAGCTCACGATATAGTTACCCTATTTTTGATATGTTCCTAGAGAAAAACTAAGTTGAAAGATGATAGTAGCAATGATGCGGATTGGGTCCGTGATCTAATGATTATCCTCATTACTGCACAGAAGAGTTATGTCCTTGATCCACCTTGATACATCTCCAACATATCTGTAATTTTTTATTATTCCATGCTATTATATTATAATTCTTGGATTTTTTATAATCATTTTATATCATTTTTTGGTACTAACCTATTGACATAGTGCCAAGTGCTAGTTGTTTTTTGCATGTTTTTTACATCGCAGGAAATCAATATCAAACGGAGTCCAAACACCGTGAAACTTTTGGTGGATTTTTTATGGACCAAAAGACCACCAATGGGCCAGAGCAGCACCTAGGGGTGCCCCTAGGGGGGCACAACCCACCAGGGCATGCCTGGGGGCCCAGGCGTGCCCAAGTGGGTTGTGCCCACCTCGGTGGCCTCCCGCACCCCCTCTTTACTCTATAAATTCCCAAATACTCCAAAAACCCTCGGGGTAACCCTAGATTAGAAGTTCCACCGCCACAAGGCTCTACAGCTACCGAAAACCAATCTAGACCCCATTCTGGCACTCTGCCGGAGGGGGAAATCATCACCGTGGCCATCTTCATCATCTCGGCAGACACCACGATGAGGATGGAGTAGTCCGCCCTCGGGGCTGAGGGTTTGTACCAGTAGCTATGTGTTTAATCTCTCTCTCTCTCTATCTCTCTCTCTCGTGTTCTTGAAATGTCACGATCTTGATGTATCGCAGGATTTGTTAATATAGTCGGATCATATGGTGTTTTCCTGTAGCGACCCGACCCAAAATGGATCGAAGTCTCTGTTCTTAAGTGTCATCCCTGGATCGGTATGTTGACACACACAGTACTTGAGGAATTATACTCCCTCCTTCCATCTATATAGGGCCTAATGCATTTTTCGAGGCCAACTTTGACTAAATGTTAGAGCAATAATGTATGACATGCAAGTTACACAAAGCATACCGTTAAATTCGTATGTGAAAGGAGATTCCAATGATATAATTTTCACATTATACATCTTATGTATTATTAATCTTATCAATAGTCAAACATTGTCTTAAAAACACATTAGGCCCTATATAGATGGAAGGAGGGAGTAAGAGAGTTCAATCACACTTTATTACATCGAGGTTCTCAAAAGAGTATTTATTACAATAATATGGCCAAAGGCCATCTAAATAAAAATAACCGCGGAAGCATTGAAGGTAAATGAGTCCATCCAACTCCACGGCAAACTGAGTGCAGAACAACGACCCATCGCACCTTTAATCCTCGTCAGAAAAGTCTGCAACATGAGACGTTGCAGCCGTGTAGGTCAGCACATGGAATACGCTGGCAATTTCACACCATAAAATAATAATAAATGAAAAGACTATCTCTATATGCAAATTTAGGTGGTGGAGGCTCCAAGTTTAATTTTTGCATAAAGCCAATTTTACCCTACAACAAAGGAATAATTTTTTATTATTTACTACTAAATTAAAATGTCATTATTGAGAAGGTTCCTCCAACTCAATCCCAAAAAATTCCCAAGTTATTAGTAACCCAATAATTTCATTAAATAGAGTGATGAGATCAACCAATAATTCACTTCTAGATACTCAAGATGTCCGTAACCGGGGACACAGCTAATCATGATTAGTTTGTACACTCTGCAGAGGTTTGCGCACTTTTCCCCACAAGACTCGACCACCTCCATGATCGGAAGATCGAGACATAGCCTTTCAGAAGCATTTCCCCTTAACCCTGGGTAGACCGGTACACCTACTTTGCCCTACATCAGCTAGTCTACCACGGAAAGAGGTCACACAACTTACTCAACTATGCCAGAGCCCATAATGGCCTGTGGCTGCACACAGAAGTTTCTAGGCATGAAAGATCTTATGATCCCTTTGAGCCTAGGTGGCGGACCTAGGGTAATCACACGGGTACTCTGTGATTCCCCTTGGGCAAGCACTGGTTACTCCAGGTGCCCCAAACAATCCACCCAGATGTGTATTAAAGTTGCCACCTTAAGTTATCCCAAATTATTATCTCTCGCAACTTGCATGAATCACACATACCAATCCCCGTCTACGAGCATGGCTAAGCAATATATGACATAACGAATATTCCCGGGGTGATCAAAGGTCATAGGTTCCTACCACAAGAACTACAAAGCATAACCACATGTTCCCAAACCTACTCATGCAATCTTTGAGGGGGAAACTAACGCATAGTAAAAACTGGGTATTGAAAATTATGATCAAAGTGTGAACTTGCCTTGCTGATGTTTGTTGAACTGTAAAGATTCGTAGTAGCAAGCTTCGCACTCCGGATGATCCAGCGTAAGCAAGCAATAAAATACATAAGCATACCAGCAAAGATCCAAAAAGAAAACAAATAAAAGAATTCGAAAAACTCCCAAAATAACCAAATAAAGTTTATGTACAGAACGTAATTTTTACAGCAACAAAAATAAATGGTTTTGGTTTTAACAGAAAGTACACATTATGAGCTTCGATTTGCAAAAAGAATCACCTAAAACGGAGTTATGGAACTCGAGATACGGTCTAACAAAGTTTGAATTCAGATCTGTTTGAATTCAAATTTTAAAAATTTCAAAAAAAATTCGTTTGGTTCTCTGGATAGATGGGATTTCTATGAACTAGTAGGAAAAAGAATCAACTAAATCGGATCTATAGACTAAAAGATATACAAGAAACAAGAATTGGTATAGAATCTGAGATTGAAAAAAATACTGGAAAAAGAGAAAAAATTGGCCTGGGTGTTCACCGGACTTGTCACCGGAGACGAGGAAGATGGTGGATCCGGTGTGCTTCGGCGAAGGATGTGTGCGGGACGGTGTAGAGGACGATGAGGTGAACCACTTGAACAACTTGTGGTTGTAGATTGCTTCCTGTACACACAGTGAGAGGTCGCCAGAAGACACGAACTCCGGCGAGCAATTGGAGAGGTTAGAGAGAGGGAAAAACTCCAGAAGGAGAGGGCTTCGGACGAGGGGTGAGAGGGGCTCCCAGGGGTGCTTTATATAGGGCTTGGGGAGGTCTGGAGATGAGCTGAGCATTGCCAACTTTATGATGTTAATGGTGACTATTACTTGGGCTTCTAATGGCCATTACAGGAGGAATTATGGCGCACTAGTGAAGGGGAAAAGATAGAGGGAGGCGAGGGGAACCGATTCAGAGTGGTTTGGGAGGGGGGGGGGGGAGGGGGGGGGGTGGGGCGCTAGGGTGGGGAGAAGACGTGATGCTGCGTGTGTGCGTGCAGTAACGTACTGGAGGTTGAAGACGACCTCTTGTCGTGAAGAAGGCTGGGCCTTCCTTGCGGCTTGGCTGCCCACGTTTTTTAAACGTTTTTTACATAAGCACTTTATGGCTACAAAATACAATAAAATAACTCCTAAAAATCCCAGAAAAAATCACATATATATATATGGTCTTATATATGACCTTGTGAACATTTATCCGGCCTAAAATGCAAGTTTTCAAAAATAAACTTTTTGCTAAACTAATAAAATAAAGTGCAAATAAAACCCAACAAATATATTTTGGTTCCAAATTCATTTTCCAATATTTTCCTTCTATTATTGAATAAGTCGTTTTATCTTCTCTCTTTATTTTTTTTGAAATAAAGGAAATGAATTTAGTGAAACCAAATTTGATCCAAACTCCAAATTTTGAAGTTAAAGAATTTTCAAAAATTGGATTTAAGGAAACTTCCAATTCTCTCTTTCGGTCCTTGAATTGCATAAAGTTCTTTGGACAAAAATTCAAAATAAAAGAAATGGGGCAAAAATGCATAAACCATGGATGCATATGAATGATCTATTTTAAACATCCAAATTGAAAATTGGGATGTTACAAACCTACCCCCCTTAAGATGAATCTCGCCCTCGAGATCGGGTTGGCTAGCAAAAAGGTGTGGGTGGTCCTGTCGGAGATCTTCTTCTCGTTCCCAGGTGGCTTCTTCTTCGGTATGATGACTCCATTGAATCTTGCAGAACTTGATGACCTTGCTGCGGGTAACCCTGCTTGCAGTTTCGAGAATCTTGATGGGCTTCTCCTCATAGGTCAGATCACTATCCAATTGTATGGCCTCCAATGGCACTATATCTCTCAAAGGAATATCGGCCATCTCCGCATGGCACTTCTTCAACTGGGAAACGTGAAACACATCATGAACTCCTGACAAGGCTTCTGGTAATTCCAACTTGTAGGCAACTTCACCCATGCGTTCTAAAACTCTGTACGGCCCCACAAACCGTGGTGCTAACTTTCCTTTGACTCCAAATCGTTTAACTCCTCAAAGTGGCGACACATGCAGATATGCTCTATCTCCGACTTCATAGGTTACCTCCTTGCGTTTAGTATCGGCATAACTCTTCTGTCTGGACTGGGCTATCTTAAGTCTGTCACGGATCAACTTGACTTTCTCCTCCGAATCTCTGATTAAATCAGGTCCGAACAGTTTACGGTCTCCAACTGCATCCCACATCAATGGTGTCCTGCACCTCCTTCCATACAAAGTTTCGAAAGGGGCCACTTTCAAACTAGCTTGATAGCTGTTGTTATATGAGAACTCTGCGTAAGGCAAATTATCATCCCAACTAGATCCATAATCTAGCGCACAAGCTCTCAACATGTCCTCCAGAATCTGATTGTCTCTCTCGGTCTGCCCATCTGTCTGCGGATGAACTCCAGCCTGGTACCCAAAGTTTCAGGTAACTGATGCCAAAACTTTGAGGTAAATTGTGTTCCCCTATCTGATACGATGGTCCTCGGAACTCCATGCAGACATACGATTCTGGTCATGTATATCTTGGCTAACTTAGCACTTGTATATGTGGTTTTTACGGGGATGAAATGAGCTACCTTAGTCAAGCGATCAACCACTACCCAAATAGAATCATAGCCTGATCGGGTCCTGGGTAATCCTGTAATGAAGTCCATGCCAAGCTTGTCCCACTTCCAATCTGGTATCGGCAAAGGCTGAAGTAATCCTGCTGGTTTCTGGTGCTCTACCTTAACCCTCTGACATACGTCACATACTGCGACATACTCGACAATATCCTTTTTCATACCTGTCCACCAAAAACTTTCCTTCAAGTCCAAATACATCTTGGTGTTGCCCGGGTGTATTGAATAAGGCGAATCATGAGCCTCCTGAAGAATCAATTTCCTGATCTCTGGGTCATTTGGCACGTAAATACGCTGCTCAAACCATAAGGTTCCATGTTCATCCTCACGAAATCCTTCTGCCTTTCCTTGGTTCATCCTTCCCTTTATCTTCGCAATACCTTTGTCTAACTTCTGGGCTTCTCAGATCTTTCCCAACAAAGTGGATTGAATTTCCATTGCGGCAACAAAACCTCGTGGTACTATCTCCAATTGAAGATCTCGGAGGTCATCAATTAACTCCTGAGGTAATCCTCCTGCTGTGAGGGTATTAACATAGCTCTTGTGGCTCAATGCATCTGCCACAACATTGGCCTTTCTTGGGTGATAGTGCAATTTCATGTCATAATCCTTTATGAGCTCCAACCGTCTTCTCTGCCTGAGGTTCAACTCCTTCTGCGTGAAGATGTATTTCAAACTCTTATGATCCGTGTAAACATCACAATGATTTCCGATAAGAAAATGTCTCCATGTCTTGAGTGCGTGCACTACGGCTGCTAACTCCAAATCATGTGTAGCATAATTCCGCTCATGAGGTCGAAGCTGACATGAGGCATATGAAACAACTCTTCCTTCTTGCATAAGAACACCTCCAAGTCCCTAACGAGAAGCGTCGCAATATACTTGGAAATCCTTGCGTATATTCGGAAGAATTAGCACTGGGGCCGTGACCAAACGTTTCTTTAGCTCCTAGAAATTGGCCTCACATTCGTCGGTCCAAACAAACTTAGTGTCTTTCTTCAATAACTCTGTCATGGGCTTCGCGATCTTGGAGAAATTCTCGATAAACCTCCGATAGTATCATGCGAGTCCAAGAAAACTGCGAATCTCTCCGACTGAGGTGGGTGCCTTCCATTCGGTGATGGCTTCAACCTTGGAGGGGTCTACTGCTATTCCTTCTCCTGATATAACATGTCCAAGAAATCCGACTTCCTTCAACCAGAATTCGCATTTGCTAAACTTTGCATATAATTGATGTTCCCTAAGCTTCTCAAGAACCAAGCGCAAATGTTCCTTGTGTTCTTCTTCATTCTTCGAGTAAATCAATATGTCATCAATGAATACCACAACAAAATTATCCAAGAACTCCATGGATACCTTATTCATCATACTCATGAAATAGGCAGGGGCATTAGTCAAACCAAAAGACATGACCGTGTACTCATAAAGTCCATATCTCGTGGTAAAGGTTGTCTTGGGTATATCCTGTTCTCAAATTTTCAGCTGGTGATATCCTGATCGAAGATCGATATTTGAGAAAACTTTTGCTCCTGTAGCTGGTCAAACAAATCATTCATCATCGGCAGAGGGTACTTGTTCTTGATCGTCACCTCATTCAACGCACGATAATCTACAACCATTCTCAAGGATCCATCCTTCATCTCAACTAGAAGCACTGGGGCTCCCCAAGGTGATGAACTCGGTCGAATATAACCTTACTCCAATAATTCCTTAATCTGCTTCTTAATTTCCTCCAGATCATTTGCGGGCATCCGGTACGGTCTCTTGGATATTGGTCCGGTGCCTGGTAACAATTCGATCAAAAACTCTATGTCCCGATCTGGTGGCATGCCGGGCAATTCCTCAAGGAATACATCGGGATAATCCTTCACAATTGGTACTTCCTCCTGAACAACTCCTGAAAGAGAATTCACTTGAGTCCTCCTTGGCGTATGCCTCGACACATACTTGATCCATTTCCCCTCTAGGGTGGTAAGAATAATCGACTTACGAGCACAATCAATATTCCCTTCATACTTGGATAGCCAGTCCATGCCTAGAATTATGTCCAATTCTTGTGATTCTAGGATGATGAGGTCTGTGGGGAAAATGTGTCTCACTATGGTTAATGGCAACTGAAAACATCCCCAACTAGCCATATACTCTGCTCTTGGGGAACTCACTAACATAGGTGTTTTAAGGGCTATGGTCAGCAACTTAAACTTATCCATAAATCCCCTTGATATGAATGAATGTGATGCACCAGTGTCAAAAAGAACAAGGGTTGTAAATGAATTAACCAAGAACTTACCAATAACGATGTCAGGCTGGTCATAAACTTCCTCCACATTGACATGGTTCACCTGACCTCTGGTGAAAGGATTGGGCTTCTTTCCAGAGCTTACATTTCCATTCCCGTTCTTCGCCTCGGGACACTCGGTGGCGTAGTGTCCGGTCTTCCCACACTTGAAGCAGGTAATGTGGCTCAGATCCTTCTTTGCTGGTGTAGCGGGGTTGGACTGATGCTGATTGTTGTTTCCTCCGTTCCCACTGCCATTCCTATGGCCATTATGGTTGTGTCCATTCCCTCCATGATGTGAATGTCCTCCATGGTTATGGTGAGTGTGTCCATTATACTTGCCAGATCCTGGTCCATTATTTCCCGAGTACGGGGTATAGCGGGGCTTCTGCTGAACTCCAGAGTTGTACTTTCCCTGTCCGTACTTCCTCTTGCGATTCTCCACCTGCTGCTGCTTGCCTTCCAGAATGAGAGCCTTGTCGACCAACTCTTGATAATTGTTAAAGGTAGCCACGGTCAACTAAAGTCCCAAATCATCGTTTAGTCCCTCCAGAAATTTCTCCTGCTTAGCGGCATCATCAGCCACGTCTCCGGGAGCATACCTGGATAACTTGCTGAATTCCTCCACATAATCACCAACAGAACAATTTCCTTGGCGTAAGTTGCGGAACTCACGCTTCTTCATACTCATAGCTCCGGCTGAAACATGTGCGGTACGGAACGCCTGCTGGAACTGATCCCAAGTCACATTGGCTGTGGGGAAAGTGGTGGTGTAATTCTCCCACCACGAAGCTGCTGGTCCATCCAGTTGATGCACGGCAAAGCGCACCTTCTCAGCGTCAGTGCATCCTGCGGTGGTCAGCTCTCTTCCGATCTTGCGAAGCCAGTCATCTGCAACGATCGGCTCCATGCTGCTAGAGAACACCGGTGGGTTAAACCTCAGGAAACGGGTAAGGTTGTCGACTTGGGGTGGTGGTGGTGGGTTGTTGTTGTTGTTGTTGTTGTTCTGGTTCTGATTCTGGATGAGTAGCTGCATGAGGGCATTCTGGTTCTGGATCAACTGGGTAAGTTCCGGTGGGAATTCCGGGTCACGTCTTGGAGGCATCTGTTAGGTTTAGAGTGGATGAGAAATTAGAATAGAATAAGGGCCTAATGAGAGAAATCACTGCCCATATGCTTATGATAGAAAGAAAATTTCAAATCAAGCAATTCACACAGATCACACCACACAAGCAAAAACCTACAGGTAAGGTCATATCCACAAGAGATATGATCTCTTCATACTACCGCAATCATTCGTTGGACTCAACTTGGTAGTGATGGTCTGAACTAAATCTTCTCAAATCAATGTCAACTCTAGCTTCTTCTTCGTCGTCGTCAATGATGCCTTCATAGGTCATGGTCTCATCGGGCTGAGCAACTTGGTGATGGGGTTCAACAACTATTTTATTGAAGTGGAGAAGAGATAGAAATGAATAGAGAAGAGTATAGACCAACGGATATTTAAGGAAGTCGTAAAATAAAGTTTTCTTCCTATGGCTTTCCATTTCCTAGTGGTCGCGTCCTACAGTCAGCGTGTGCTCTGATACCATCTTGTAGCGACCCGACCCAAAATGGATCAAAGTCTCTGTGCTTAAGTGCCATCCCTGGATCGGTATGCTGACACACACAGTACTTGAGGAATTATAACAGAGTTCAATCACACTTTATTACATCGAGGTTCTCAAAAGAGTATTTATTACAATAATATGGCCAAAGGCCATCTAAATAAAAATAACTGTGGAAGCATTGAAGGTAAATGAGTCCATCCAACTCCACGGCAAACTGATTGCAGAACAACGACCTATCGCACCTTTAATCCTCGTCGGAAAAGTCTGCAACATGAGACGTTGCAGCCGTGTAGATCAGCACATGGAATATGCTGGCAATTTCACATCATAGAATAATAATAAATGAAAAGACTATCTCTATATGCAAATTTAGCTGGTGGAAGCTCCAAGTTTAATTTTTGCATAAATCCAATTTTACCCTACAACAAAGGAATAAATTTTTTTATTTACTACTAAATTAAAATTCCTTTATTGAGAAGGTTATTCCAACTCAATCCCAAAAAATTCCTAAGTTATTAGTAACCCAATAATTTCATTAAATAGAGTGATGAGATCAACCAATAATTCACTTCTAGATACTCAAGATGTCCGTAACCGGGGACACAGCTAATCATGATTAGTTTGTACACTCTGCAGAGGTTTGCGCACTTTTCCCCACAAGATTCGACCACCTCCATGATCGGAAGATCGAGACATAGCCTTTCAGAAGCATTTCCCCTTAACAATGGGTAGACCGGTGCACCTACTTTCCCCTACATCAGCTAGCCTACCACGGAAAGAGGTCACATAACTTACTCAACTATGCCAGAGCCCATAATGGCTTGTGGCTGCACACGGAAGTTTCTAGGCATGAAATATCTTATGATCCCTTTGAGCCTAGGTGGCGGCCCTAGGGTAATCACATGGGTACTCCGGGATTCCCCTTGGGCAAGCACTGGTTACTCCGGGTGCCCCAAACAATCCACCTAGATGTGTATTAAAGTTGCCACCTTAAGTTATCCCAAATTATTATCTCCCGCAACTTGCATGAATCACACATACCAATCCCCGTCTACGAGCATGGCTAAGAAATATATGACATAACGAATATTCCCGGGGTGATCAAAGGTCATAGGTTCCTACCACAAGAACTACAAAGCATAACCACATGTTCCCAAACCTACTCATGCAATCTTTGAGGGGGAAACTAATGCATAGTAAAAACTGGGTATTGAAAATTATGATCAAAGTGTGAACTTGCCTTGCTGACGTTCGTTGAACTGCAAAGATTCGTAGTAGCAAGCTTTGCACTCCGGATGATCTAGCGTAAGCAAGCAATAACATACATAAGCATACCAGCAAAGATCCAAAAAGAAAACAAATAAAAGACTCCGAAAAACTCCAAAAACAACCAAATAAAGTTTATGTACAAAACGTAATTTTTACAGCAACAAAAATAAATGGTTTTGGTTTTAACAGAAAGTACACGTTACGAGCTTCGATTTGCAAAAAGAATCACCTAAAACGGAGTTACGGAACTCGAGATACGGCCTAACGAAGTTTGAATTCAGATCTGTTTGAATTCAAATTTTAAAAATTTCAAAAAAAAGTCATTTGGTTCTCTAGATAGATGGTATTTCTATGAACTAGTAGGAAAAAGAATCAACTAAATCGGATCTATAGACTAAAAGATATACAAGAAACAAGAATTGGTATAGAATCTGAGATTAAAAAAATACTGGAAAAAGAGAAAATTTTGGCCTGGGTGTTCACCGGACTTGTCGCCGGAGACGAGGAAGATGGTGGATCCGCTGTGCTTCGGCGAAGGATGTGTGCGGGACGGTGTAGAGGACGATGAGGTGAACCACTTGAACAACTTGTGGTTGTAGATTGCTTCCTGTGCACGCGGTGAGAGGTCGCCGGAATACATGAACTCCGGCGAGCAATTGGAGAGGTTAGAGAGAGGGAAAAACTTCAGAGGGAGAGGGCTTCGGACGAGGGGTGAGAGGGGCTCCCAGGGGTGCTCTATATAGGGCTTGGGGAGGTCTGGAGATGAGCTGAGCGTTGCCAACTTTATGATGTTAATGGTGACTGTTACTTGGGCTTCTAATGGCCATTACAGGAGGAATTAAGGCGCACTAGTGAAGGGGAAAAGATAGAGGGAGGCGAGGGGAACCTATTCAGAGCGGTTTTGGAGCGAGGGAGGGGGGGGGAGGGGGTGGGGCGCTAGGGTGGGGAGAAGATGTGATGCTGCGTGTGTGCGTGCAGTAACGTACTGGAGGTTGAAGACGACCTCTTGTCGTGAAGAAGGCTGGTCCTTCCTTGGGCCTTGGCTGCCCACGTTTTTTAAACGTTTTTTTACAGAAGCACTTTAGGGCTACAAAATACAATAAAATAACTCCTAAAAATCCCAGAAAAAATCACATATATATATGGTCTTATATATGACCTTGTGAACATTTATCCGGCCTAAAATGCAAGTTTTCAAAAATAAACTTTTTGCTAAACTAATAAAATAAAGTGCAAATAAAACCCAACAAATATATTTTGGTTCCAAATTCATTTTCCAATATTTTCCTTCTATTATTGAATAAGTCATTTTATCTTCTCTCTTTTTTTTTGAAATAAAGGAAATGAATTTAGTGAAACCAAATTTGATCCAAACTCCAAATTTTGAAGTTAATGAATTTTCAAAAATTGGATTTAAGGAAACTTCCAATTCTCTCTTTTGGTCCTTGAATTACATAAAGTTCTTTGGACCAAAATTCAAAATAAAAGAAATGGGGCAAAAATGCATAAACCATGGATGCATATGAATGATCTATTTTAAACATCCAAATTGAAAATTGGGATGTTACATTTCCCCTCTCCATATTGTTGTGATGAATTGAGTTTTTCCCTTTGAGATTTCGTTGTTATCGGATTGAATGATTTTATGGATTTGAGAGAACTTGATATATGTCTTGCATATGAATACTTGTGGTGACAATGGGGTATAATATTGATTCACTTGATATGTGTTTTGGCACTCAACTGAGGGATTCCCGCGGTGACATTGGGGTAATCTATGCATAGGGGTTGATGTATGTTCTCGTCTTTTGTTTCTCCGGTAGAAATCTTGGGGCACTCTTTGAGGTTCTTTGTGTTGGATTGAGTATCATGAATCTGAAATTAGTTGGTGTTATTTTAGTATGAACTCTTGGATAGATCAATCAGAAAGAATAGCTTCGAGGTGGTTTCATACCCTACAAACGATTTCTTCGTATGTTCTCTGCTAGATAGGAACTTTGGAGTGATTCTTTGTTGCACGTTGAGGGATGGTCATATGATCCAATTATGTTAGCATTGTTGAGAGATTGCACTAGCGAAAGTACGGACCCTGGGCCTCATTTTCAAGCATTGCAATACCGTTTTTGTGCCCGTTTACTATTTGCTACCTTGCTGTTTTTATTTTTTAAGATTATAAAATATATTTATACCATCCATATTACACTTTTATCACCATCTCTTCGCCTAACTAGTGCACCTATACAATTTTCCATTGTATTAGGTGTGTTGGAGACACAAGAGATTTCTTGTATTTGGTTGCAGGGTCATTTTAGAGAGACCATCTTCATCCTACACCTCCCATAGATTGATAAACCTTAGGTCATCCACTTGAGAGAAAATTGCTACTGTCCTACAAAACTCTATGCTTGGAGGCCCAACATGTGTCTACGAGAATAAAGTTGTGTAGTAGACATCACACCTCTTGGTGACAGACCTATTGCAGGAGAAGATGTAGACATTATGAGCGTTTGTCAAGCTCGATATGATGACTACTTAATAGTTTAGTGCGCCATGCTGTTGGGTACACCTTCTATCACAGATCCAAAGGCAAGATCTTTGTTGCTAAGAATGGATCCTTTCTAGAGAAGGAATTTCTCTCGAAAGAAGTGAGTGGGGGGAAGTAGAACTTGATGAGGTAGTTGTACCTTCTCTCAAATTATAAATTAGTACATTAGAGAAAACTATTCCCGTGATGCCTACACGAACTAGAGAGGAAGCTAATGATGATGATCATGAAACTTCAGATCAAGTTACTAACTAAACTTCATAGGTAAACCAGAGCACGATCCACACTAGAGTGGTATGGTATCCTATCCTAGAAGTCATGTTACTAGACCAAGGCGAACCTACAAACTATGAAGAAGCTACGATGAGCCCAGATTCTGACAAATGGCTTGAGGCCATGTAATCTGAGATAGGATCCATGTATGAGAACAAAGTGTGGACTTTGGTGGACTTGCCCGATGATCGGCAAGCCATTGAGAATAAATGGATCTTCAAGAAAAAGACAGATGTTGATAGTAATGTCACTATCTACAAAGCTCGACTTGTCGCGAAAGGTTTTCGACAAGTTCAAGGAGTTGACTATGATGAAACCTTCTCAGTCGTAGCGATGCTTAAGTCAGTCCAAATCGTATTAGCAATTACTGCATTTTATAATTATGAAATTTGGCAAATGGATGTCAAAACCGCATTGCTTAATGGATATCTTAAAGAAGAGTTGTATATGATGCAACCAGAAGGTTTTGTTGATCCTAAAGGTGCTAAAAAAGTGTGCAAGCTCCAGCGACCCATCTATGGACTGGTGCAAGCATCTCGGAGTTGGAATATATGCTTTGATGAGGTGATCAAAGCATATGATTTTATACAGACTTACGTGAAGCCTGTATTTACAAGAAAGTGAGTGGGAGCTATGTAGCATTTCTAATATTATATGTGGATGACATATTACTGATTGGAAATGATATAGAATTTCTAGATAGCATAAAAGGATACTTGAATTAGAATTTTTCGATGAAAGACCTCAGCGAAGCTCCTTACATATTAGGCATCAAGATCTATAGAGATATATCAAGACGCTTGATAAGATTTTCAATGAGTACATACCTTGACAAGATTTTGAAGGAGTTCAAAATGGATCAGTCAAAGAAGGAGTTCTAGCATGTATTGCAAGGTGTGAAGTTGAGTAAGACTCAAAGCCCGACCACGGTAGAGGACAGAGAGATAATGAAAGTCATTTCCTATGCCCCAGCCATAGGTTCTATAAAGTATGCCATGCTATCTACCAGACCTATTGTGTGCCTTGCCATGAGTTTGGCAAGGAGGTACAATGGTGATCCAGGGGTAGATCACCAGGACAGCGGTCAAAATTATCCTTAGTGTAACACCCACAATGCGGCTATATCTCCCACGTGTCGGGGCACGACTTAGAGGCATAGCCGCATGGTAGGCTTGTCGCAAGAGGGGTAATCTTTACACATCCCATGTACTGAATAATAAAGGGATAAAGAGTTGGCTTACAATCGCCACTTCACACAATACATAAATAATCCATACATCATCCAAAGTACAATCAAAGGTCCGACCATGGAACCAAAATAAAGAAAGACAACCCCAAATGCTAGATCCCTAATCGACCCAACTGGGCTCCACTACTCATCATCAGGAAAAGAAACATAGTAACGTCCTGAATCCTCGCCGAACTCCCACTTGAGCTCGGTAGCGTCCCCTGCACTGGCATCATCGGCACCTGCATCTGTTTGGAAGTAACCGTGAGTCACGAGGACTCAGCAATCTCACACCCGCGAGATCAAGACTATTTAAGCTTAAGGGTAGGAAAGGGTAGTGATCAGGTGGCCCTGTAGTTTGCCCGGTTTGGACCAACACTCAGAGGAGCACTGGCCCCGGGGGGGGTTTAAAATAAAGATGACCCTTGAGTCTGCAGAACCCAAGGGAAAAGGCTTAGGTAGGCAAATGGTAAAACCAAGGTTGGGCCTTGCTGGAGGAGTTTTATTCAAGGCGAACTGTAAAGGGGTTCCCATAACACCCAACCGCGTAAGGAACACAAAATCAAAGAACATAACACCGGTATGACGGAAACTAGGGCGGCAAGAGTGGAACAAAACACCAGGCATAAGGGCCGAGCCTTCCACCCTTTACCAAATATATAGATGCATTAAAGTAAATAAGATATAATAATGATATCCCAACAATATCCATGTTCCAACATGGAACAAACTTCATCTTCACCTACAACTAGCAACGCTATAAGAGGGGCTGAGCAAAAGCGGTAACATAGCCAAACAACGGTTTGCTAGGAAAGGTGGGTTAGAGGCTTGACATGGCAACATGGGAGGCATGATATAGAAAGTGGTAGGTAGCGCGACATAGCAATAGAGCGAACAACTAGCAAGCAAAGATAGAAGTGATTTCGAGGGTATGGTCATCTTGCCTGCAATGTTCTCAGATTTGTCGAAAGCTTGATCCTTGTTAGCGTACTCAACAGGTTCCTTGGTCACATACTCGTCTCACGTCTCTACCCAAAGCAAGAGCACAAGCAAAGGACCAACAATCAATCATAGTGCAATGCACAAGCAACATGATGCAATACATGGCATGATATGCAAGATGTGATATGCAATACATATGCGTGCTCCGGAAGGAAAAGAATGATCAAGGCATCAACTTGGAAAACCAAGTATGCCGCTGGAAAGATGAGATGATTTCGGTTGAAATCGATATAAAGATCACTGGAAACGGATGCACGGTTTGCAAACGGCAAGCAAAACAAGGATGGTGCAAAACTGTAATTAACAGCATGATGCTACTTAGCATGCAACAAGAAACTAAACTACTGCACTCCAACATAGCAACAAAGCATATGGATATGATGTACACAAGATTCTTGACAAAACATGAACACTGAGCTATGGCTAAATCACACGAGAACAGGCTCAAACAAGCATGGTAAAAGTGCAAAAGATATCAGCATCATAGACTTAGTGAAAATACTAACATGTCAAAAATAACAACAGGAAGCAATGCTTAGAGCAAGCAAATAACATGCTATAGGAACATATCATAGAAAATAAAGGCACGGCATGATTCTACTAAAAGCATAGATCAAAAGTCCCTTACTGAACATGAGCCAAAAAGGCACAGAAAAAATGATGGCACCCATGTAAACATAGCAAGTTTTATTAACAGTTTCAGACTAGGCAGAAAACTGAGCATGTCATAAACAGAATTATGAAGGAACTTTGCAAGCTCATGCCACTCACCACAAAGCATTTCATGACAAAACCAGCATAGCAACAGCACTATGACATGTTCATGAATCTAACCATGGCAAGATCAAGTTCATAGGATGCATGGATCACTAGAAACAACCATGGCAAAATTGATTAACATGTTAACATTCTGCCAGGAACATTTTATAGCAAAAGTAGAGCAAGAACAAGACATGCTAGACAACTCCATAAATGCAAACAGGGGCATGGATGGATAGAGCATAACCACATGTTCAAAACATCCTTACTGAAAGGTGAGTAATCTGCGCCGGCGCACCGGCCCAAAGTTTGGGCCGGTCGCACCCTAGCCACAGTATGCCACTTGTTCTGGCCGTTCAATCTAGCGAAAACAAACGATTCTCCCTAGATCTTCTCCCTCCTCGCGCATCTCACGCTCACGCATATCCCCACATCTCCGTCGTCTCGCGCAGCTCCCCTTCCATGCCTCATCTTCCCTCCGGTGGGCTTCCTCGTCGCCGATACGCACCCTCGCCAGCCGTCCTCGTCGTTAGTTCCCACCCTCGCCAGTCCTCCTCGTCACTGCCTCAACCCATGCAACAGCTGCACCTGCGGTTGCAGCTCTCATCAGCTCCGGTTGTAGCTCCGCCGTCGCCCCTTGTTGTTGATGCTCGCTGAACGGAATTGCGTCGACGACTCCCACCAGCCAATCACGCCATTGAACGGATGTAGCAAAAAACTTATCCAGTCATAGCAAAACCTAACAACGGTTGCAGCAAAAACACCATCGCCACCATCGCTAGGTCACAGCTCCTTCTTGATGGATGTAGCAAAAAAGTTTGCCGGTAGTAGCAACAACCAAATATGGTTGCAGCGAAAAACGCCCTCGCCGTCATCGCGAGGTCGCATCTTCTGCTTGATGGATGTAGCAAACACTGCGCCGGTAGTAGCAAAACAAAACTACGGTTGCAGCATCATTTTTTGCTGGAAGCACTGGATTGCGAACGACGGCCACCAGTAAACGACATTGAGTGAATGTAGCAAAAAACATCACCGTAGTAGCTAAAAACAACGACGGTTGCTAAATTGAAGCTTTTTTCCTTGCCGGTTGAAACTTTTTTCATGGTTCAAATTTTTTCTTCCACACCCATTTGAAGCTTTTCCATGCTTGAAGCATACTCCTTTGCCGGTTGAAGCTTTTTTGCACACCATTTGAAGCTTTTTTGCATCTGCAGTTGCCGGCCACAAGTTTGCCGTTGTTGGTTGCAGCACGTCACTCTGACAGTAGTAGCTGCTTTTGTTGTCGGTCGTAGCTTTTCGCAGCGTGGGTTGCAACTTTCCTCATCTCCCGGTTGCAGCTGTTTGTTGTCATGGGTCAGAAAACTACACGCCAAAGATTGTAGCAAATAGTGACACCAGTTGTAGAAAAAAATGATCTAGTTGTAGCAAAAATTAGTTGTGTTTCCAACTCTCTTATTAGTTGCAGCAAAAAACAACAGTGGTTCCAGCTCTGGATTTGGCCGGTTGAAGCAAAACAAAATGCTAGTTCCACCATTGTTATTCGCTCGCTGGCATCGCAACCTTCACCATGGTCATCCATGGAGACTCATCGGCACGTCTTGGAATGGCGCCCCTGGCATGGTCCCAGCATCTCCATCGCGGCGCCCCCGGCACGGTCCAAGCACCTCCGTTGTGGGAGAGTTTGTGCATCGTCATGCGGAGATTGAAAAAAAATCAAGCGGTGGAGCCACTTGCAGGAGCGCTTCTAGAGGTATGAGGCGATGCACTGTAGCAAATGAGTGGACCACGTTTGCTTCCGGAGGAGATAAGATACGAGGGGTGGTGGGCCTAAAAAATCCCTTGGATCACGTCTCCCTCGTCGTTCGATCCAGATCACGTGGCCCGCGCACGACCGGCGAAAGACTCGGCCGGTGCATCGGGTATAAACATTTCCCTTACTGAAATATCCCAAAATAAGCATGGATATCACTGTAGCATCAAGTTTACATGGCATCAAAATAACAGCAGGAAAAGGACTTAGAAAAATCCTAAGTCCCTGAAAACAGCAACATCACGGAGCCTAGCTTGCATGCTTGTGCTAGTCACCACATTGATCACAAAAATGCAACACAAGCACCTCTATAAAGATGGCATGATGTAGTTCAAAACACATGTAGATCTCATGCTCATATGATGCACACAACAAATGTGACAAAAATGACAAATCACCATGATATGATAAGTAACAGCAGTTATCATTTTATAGCACTCTTGCATCAATGAAAATGGTGTCATAATGAGCATGAACATGCATGGAAATGCTACTGTCATGAAGAGCTCAATGAGACGAACAATTTGATATATCATATGCCTCATTCGGAGCAACGAGCGTGGAGATATGAGGCGATGAACAGGGGCTCAAAATATGATGCAGAAAAAGACTTGGTGAAAAATATACCCTCCAAACTGGATCTAGGGTTTTGGCACGCGGATCGAGGCAGGACCGAAGCTTCGCCGGAGTTCGTCGCCGCGGTGGCCGGAGCTTGGGGAGGAGGTGGCCGGAGAGCTCGCCGGCGACGGGGAGCAAAGAAGGAGGTGGGGCGATGCATGGTGGAGGAAGGAGGCAGCAGGCATGGTCGCGGTGAGGCGGCGACGGCGCGGCGGCGAAGGCATGGGCGGTGCGGGGCGGTCGGCGGCGGGGTTGGCGCTGGGCGGCGGGACCGAGCCGCGGGAGGTGCAGGCGGCGATGGGCCGGGCGGGCGCGATCCGGGCTCGCCGGGCCGCGGCGGCGGGTGGCGGCGGAGATGCCATGTGGCGGCGTCTGAGTGGCTGGGTGCGGTGGCGCGGGCGTGTCCGGCGGCGGAGGGGATGATTTTTAGGTTTTTGGGACCCGGATTTGGACGGGGATATGTATATTTATAGGTAGGAGGAGGTAGGAGTGTCCAAATGAGGTGTAGTTTTCGCCCACACGATCGTGATCCGACGACGGAGGACATGGAAGTGTTTTAGATGGGTTATCGGGCTGTTTTGGAGGAGTGTTGGGCTGCAACACACAAGAGGCCTTTGCGGTTACCCGGTTAACCGTTGGAGCATCAAACGGCCTCCAAATGGAATGGAATTTGACAGGCGGTCTACCGGTGGTGTACCAAGGACACTTGGCAAATCTCGTCCATTCCGAGAATGTTTAACACCCGCTCACGATAAGAGACAAGAGGGTGCGCCGGTGCATGTAGGAGTGTCGGATTGCGAAACGGACAACGGGGAAAATGCTCGGATGCATGAGACGAACACGAATGCAAATGCGATGCACATTATGACATGATATGAAATGCATGACATGAACAAAATGCAAAAAAAAAAACCCAACCACGAAGGGAATCTCATAACTTAAAACTGGAAATGACAAGAGTCGGAGTTACAAATATGGCAAGTTACATCCAGGGTGTTACAACACTCCACCACTATGAGAGGATCTCGTCCCGAGATCTAGGACTGAAAGAACTCTGGATATTCAGAACGGAGGTGATCCTCGCGTTCCCAGGTGGCTTGTCGGTCGGAATGGTGTGACCACTTCACTTTCAGGAATTTGATTGACTTGTTGCGACTCTTGCGCTCGGTTTCTTCAAGAATAGCAACGGGATGCTCATGATAAGACAGGTCTTCTTGGAGATCAATCTCTTCGAAGTTGATAGTGCGCTCAGGAGTCTTGAAGCACTTGTGAAGCTATGACACGTGAAACGCATCGTGCACATTTGCGAAGTTGGACGGAAGTTCAAGTTGATAGGCGAGGTCGCCTCTTTTGCCAATGATCTTGAAAGGAACCACGTATCTAGGGGCAAGCTTCCCTTTGATACCAAAGCGACAAGTACCTTTCATTGGAGAGATGCGGAGGTAGACATGGTCTCCGATCTCGAAAGCCAAGTCACGGTGATTGCATAGTAACTCTTCTGGCACGATTGCGCGGCTTTGAGATTTTCACGGATGACTTTACACATTTCTTCAGCTTATGTGATTAAGTCATTGCCAAGAAGTTGGCGTTCACTAGTCTCTGACCAATTCAGAGGAGTACAACACTTTCTGCCATAGAGAATTTCGAATGGGGCCTTGCCCGAACTCGCTTGGAAGCTGTTGTTGTAGGAGAACTAGACATATGGAATACAATCTTCCCACTTCATACCGAAGGAAATGACACAAGCCCTGAGCATATCTTCAAGGATTTGATTGACTCGCTCGACTTGGCTACTAGTTTGAGGATGGAAAGTTGTGCTGAAGCGAATGTTGGTGCCCATGGCCTTCTGGAAGGAATCCCAGAACTTAGAAGTGAAGATGCTTCCACGATCTGAAGATATCAATTGTGGAATGTCGTGCGAGGAGACAATCCTGGAGGTGTATAGCTCTTCCAGCTGAGCTGCTGTGATAGATTCTTTGATTGGAAGGAAATGAGCCACTTTTGTAAGCTTGTCGATGACAACGAATATAGCATCATTTCCATGCTTGGACTTGGGAAATCCAGTCACGAAGTCCATCTCAATATGGTCAAACTACCATTCTGGAATAGCAAGAGGTTGGAGGAGACCAGCTGGCCGTTGGTGTTCTGCTTTCACCCTTCTGCAAACATCACATTCATTCACGAATTGAGCAATTTCTCACTTCATTCGAGTCCACCAATACGACTGCTTGAGGTCATGATACATCTTCGTACTTCCAGGATGAATGGATAGAAGGGAATTGTGCGCCTCGTTCATAATGACTTTCCTTAGATCACCTTTAGGAACCACAATCTGGTCCTCGAAGAATAGTGTCTTTGTCATCAATGCGATAGCACTTGTATTTGGGTTGGCTCTTGGCAATCCCATGTTTCACCTTCTTCACCATGGTATCCAGAAGTTGTTCCTCACGAATTTGATCTTCCAAAGTAGGAGAGACTTGGAGGTTGGCAAGAAAGCCTTGAGGAACAACTTGGAGATTCAGTTTGCGGAAAACTTTACAAAGGTCCGGTTGGAAGGGCTTGAGAATTAAGTTGTTGCAGTAAGCCTTCCTGCTCAAAGCATCTGCAATGACATTGGCCTTGCCTGGAGTATGGAGTATATTGAATACTCGGATTGTATTCTTGAATCATTTCGACCCATGAGTCTGTCTGAGGTTGAGGTTGGGTTGAGTGAAGATGTACTTGAGGCTCTTATGATCTGTGAAGATGTCCACTTTCCTTCCCAACAAGAGATGTCTCCACGTTAATAATGCATGGACAACTGCTGCCAACTCAAGATCATGAGTGGGGTAGTTCCTTTCGTTGGGCTTCAACTGGCGAGAGGTATAGGCCACAACTTTCTTCTCTTGCATTAACACAGTACTGAGACCTTGCAGGGAGGCATTACAGAAAACTTCAAATGGCTTGGATTCATCGGGAGGAGTCAAGACAGGAGGTGTGACTAACTTCTCTTTGAGGGTGTTGAAAGCAATGTCACATTCAGGCATCTAGACATACTTGACATGTTTCTGGAGGAGGTTGGAAAGAGGCTTTGCAATCTTAGAGAAATTCTCAACGAATCTTCGACAATAGCTTGCAAGCCCAAGAAAACTGTGAAGCTGCTTGACATTCTGAGGAGGTTCCCAATTCACAATTGCAGACACCTTCTCGGGATTAACGGCGATGCCTTTGGCTGAGATGATATGACCAAGGTAAAGAACTTCATCAAGCCAAAACTCACACTTTGAAAACTTTGCATAGAATTTATGCTCTCTGAGTTTATCCAGCACCAATCTCAAATGCTTGGCATTCTGACGCCCCAACACCGGAGCTTCAGATGCCTTCCATGGTTTCCGAGATTCATTGTGGGATTTGTTTTTGCTTGTTGCATTCATCATTCCATCATGTGCATTGCATCATTGTCATCATGGCTTTAATCTTTCCAACTCAACTAAATAAACCGTATGGATCTTCGATCCATTTAAATTGAGGGAACTCACATGGTGGTTTCTCTTTAAAACATACCCTCCCGATATTTAGGGAGATATTATAAAATATTCCATTGTTTTGGAATCACCCATGAACCCACTTGCATATTAAATCCCTTGGCCTTTTCTTCTTCAAGTTTTGACTCTCTAGCCTTGCCAATAATTCTTTTACCATTTTCCGGAGCTCTGCCAAAATTCTCAACATTTTTGGATACTCCTAAAACCTCGTCCTAGTTCAAACCCATTTGAATTAAATTCAAATGAGTTTGAATTCTTATCGTTCGATCTTGGCCATTTCTATTTTCTTGGAACCAACGCATTTTCGCGAGTCCGGGAAAATTATCCCCGTGCCCAAACTCTTTCTCTAACCTTTCTTTTCTTCCCTTTTTCTTTCTCTTTATTTTTTTCTGTTTTGAAAGAGTAAGAGAGAGAGAGAAGGAGCCCAACAGCCAGCAGGCCTCCTGGCCTTTTCCTCTCCCCACCTAATTGGCCTAAGGCCCAACCGCCGGCCTTCCAAGGCCTAAGCGCAGCCCCCTTCTCTACTGGGCCGGCCTCCAAGGCCCAACCGCGCCCCGCGGTAACCCTACTACTCCCGCATCGCTCTCTCCCTCTCCCATCGATCTCTCCCTCGCGCCGCCAGAGACAGCGAGCGCTGCTGCTGCTCCCTCGATCCCATCGCTCCCTCGCGTCCTCCTGCTACCGCCGCCACTCGTAGAGAAGAGAGAGCAGTGCCGCACCTCCCTCTTCTTCCCCTGCTCCGGTCAATGCCGAACCGCCGTCCTCGGCTACCCCATTCCCGTGCGCGCCGTGGCGCCCTCCAGCTGCGTCGCACCCGTCGTCCACCGCCGCTCCGGCCGTCTTCGCCAGAGTACCACCAGGAAGCCGGGCCCTGTGTGCCATGGCCGCCTCCCTCCTTTGCACCTGTGCCTCGACCCGTTCCCCTCTGCCTCCTCTTCGTCCCCAACCCCAGCTACCGGATCCGGCCGGATCGAGCCGGCCCACGTCCGCCATCACCACCACCTTGCTCCGTCGCTCTCCGGACCAGCTCTGTTGCCAAGAGTCGCTGCCATCCTGCACTGCCCGTCGCCATCAACCCCTCCACCCGCGTCCTGCAAGCTCTCGCCGCTGCCTCGAGCACCCCTGCTTCTTCCATGGCACTGTTGCCATCCATGGCAGCTCCGTCGCTGTCGCCTTACCGCTGCTGTCCAGCGCAACACCCGCATGAGATGGCCAGAGCCTCGATCCCCTGCTCCTCTGCTTCGGGCCCTAGTGTCCAGCGGCCAACGCCCCTGCATCATGCCAAGTACCTGCACCGTGCCCTGAACCGCCAAGGAAGACCACTGAACAGGGATTTGCCAAGTATCAGGTCAACAAGGACCGCCAAGTTCGTTTTCCGCCGTCTTCGAAATCACCAAGTACCCCTTCCGAACGCCAAGGTGGATCTCTTCCGCTGACGAGGTTCCGATAAGACCGTCGAGTGAACGACTACCTCCACAACGATACGAGAACAACAACCATTGACATGCATTTTGCCAAGTACCACAACCGTCGCCTTGGATTTCGTCAAGTTCAATGACCCGCCAAGTACCACTACACCTGGAGACCTCAAAACCGTCAAGTCCGACAACGATTGTGTACAACTACCGATGATGTGCATGTTGCCAATTACCCTCTCCGGATCGCCATGTTTGACTACCGATGACATATACCACTACCATCGCCGAGATCGCGAGAACCTCTACTTCCCCTTCAAAATGTGTACCACTACCGCCGCCCGAACGTCTACAGAACATGTACCGTCGACCCTCGAAGAACCATGGATGTCAAGTTCCTTGTTTTGACCCCGAACACCTGCGGAGTGTGAACATCTACGAAGTGAGAACGACTACTTCCACTACCGTCGTCGCGAGAACGCCTACTTCCCTCTACGAACTTGATCCGTTCCGATAATGCATGCTTCGAAAGGTATAACCGCCGGAACGATGCCCGTGGACCGTATGCATGTGATGTATTGTATGAGATGCCCATGTTTGCACCATGGTCGAATCGCTGCTTGCTCGGTCCTCCTCGTTTGCTGCTAACACGTGGGAACCCGGTTACCGGGATCACCCCACCATCTTGCTTGTCACGCTCCTGTCACTTTTCCTTTTGCACCGGTATCTCCGTGAGCTATCGGAACCGGAATGTTGCCGTGGCACCATTTCCATTGTCATTGTCGTGGCCCCCCTTTCGTTTCCGCCACGATGACAAATGCTTCATATCATGCTCTTGTCAACTTTTCCAAAATTGCATAAAACTTGCAGATGTCATTTGCATCATGATAACAACATTTAAAATGGTTAAAATTGTTGTTTGCATTAAATTGCTAAATGCACATGAGGATTTACCGGAATTGTTGTTTGATGTTTCCGGCCTCATTTAAAACGCCTAATTGTGTATTTTACTCATGTTTCACCTCTTGCCATGTTTAACAACATTTAATATTGTTGGGTACATAAACGAGAGTGAACTAAATAATTGATGTGGTGTCCCGTCAATATGCAACTCGTTGCATATTGAGCTCCACTTAACTTGTACTTTTGCTTGTGCACTTTGCCATGCCATGCCTCTTTAAACCGGACATGCATCATAATTGTTTGCGCATCATGTCATGCTTATGTGATGGTTGTTTACCATGTCGTTTGCTTCTTTCCGGTGTTGCTTCTTCAGGTTGGTTCCGATAACGCCGCGTTTGTGAGGATTCGTTCGACTATGTCTGTTTGTCTTCTTCATGGACTCGTTCTTCTTCCCTGGCTATGTTACCGCTTTGGCTCAGCCCCTCTTATAGAGTTGCTAGTTGCAGGTGAAGATGAAGTTTGTTCCATGTTGGAACATGGATATTGTTGGGATATCATTATTATCTCTTGTTTACTTTAATGCACCTATATACTTGGTAAAGGGTGGAAGGTTTGGCCTCATGCCTGGTGTTTTGTTCCACTCTTTCCGCCCTAGTTTCCGTCATACCGGTGTTATGTTCCTTGATTTTACGTTCCTTACGCGGTTGGGTGTTATGGGAACCCCTTGACAGTTCGCTTTGAATAAAACTCCTCCAACAAGGCCCAACCTTGGTTTTAACATTTGCCACCTAAGCCTTTTTCCCTTGGGTTCTGCAGACTCAAGGGTCATCTTTATTTTAAACCCCCGGGCCAGTGCTCCTCTGAGTGTTGGTCCAACCTGTCAGCCGCCGGTGACCACCAGGGGTAACTCTGGGTTGGCCTACCGAAATCTTGGACAATCCGATGTGCCCTGAGAATGAGATATGTCCATCTCATATCGGGATTTGTCGGCACATTCGGGCGGCTTTGCTGGTCTTGTTTTACCATTGTCGAAATGTCTTGTAACTGGGATTCTAAGATTGATCGAGTCTTCCCAGGAGAAGGAATATCCTTCGCTGACCGTGAGAGCTTGTGATGGGCTAAGTTGGGACACCCCTGCAGGGTTTGAACTTTCGAAAGCCGTGCCCGCGGTTATGAGCAGATGGGAATTTGTTAATGTCCAATTGTAGAAAACTTGACACTTAACTTAATTAAAATGCATCAACCGCGTGTGTAGCCGTGATGGTCTCTTTCTGGCAGAGTCCGGGAAGTGAACACGGCTTTGGAGTTATGTTTGAACGTAAGTAGTTTCAGGATCACTTCTAGTTCACGACCGTTGCTTTGCTTCTCTTCTCGCTCTTATTGCGTATGTTAGCCACCATATATGCTAGTGCTTGCTGCAGCTCCACCTCACTACCCTTTCCTACCCTTAAGCTTAAATAGTCTTTATCTCGCGGGTGTGAGATTGATGAGTCCTCGTGGCTCACAGATATTTCCAAAACAGGTGCAGGTGCCGATGATGCCAGTGCAGGTGACGCAACCCAGCTCAAGTGGGAGCCCAATGAAGACCTGGATCATTGTTTTGTTTCGCTTCTATTGATCGGTAGTGGAGCCCATTTGGGACGATCGGGGATCTAGCATTTGGGGTCGTCTTCTTTTATTTTGGTTCCGTAGCCGGACCTTGATTGTATACTAGATGATGTATGTTTAACTTGTATTTGTGTGAAGTGGTGATTGTAAGCCAACTCTTTATCCCTTTCTTATTCAGTACATGGGATGTGTGAAGATTACCCCTCTGGAGACAAGCCTACCATGCGGCTATGCCTCTAAGTCTTGCCCCGACACATGGGAGATATAGCCGCATTGTGGGTGTTACAAGTTGGTAATCAGAGTCTTCCCCGACTTAGGAGCCCCCTGCTTGATCGAATCGCTGACGTTGTTGAGTCTAGAACAAAATGTTTTGAGTCTTAGGATTATATATATCGGAGAGTAGGATTCTTTTTACTCCTCAATCCCTTCGTCGCTCTGGTGAGGCCTCCTGACGTAGAGACTCTTCTCTCCTCAAATTTCATGAATTTTTTTTAGGATCACGCGGGTATCTTGGAATCGTTCCGATAGTCTTGTGACGAGAACATTGTTCTTGGTGCCTCTTGACATTTAGGGGTTGTGGCAGTGTCCCGGGGAGTTGAGCTCCGAGGTGTTGTGGTCACAATTTTATCGTTGCAGTTCTGGAATACCTGAGTTTCGCCGACATAAAAAATCTCTTTTATGCAGTTGTTGGTGAGATAACCTCGACGCCACCTAGTACTTGGGCGGGAGTTCAGGAGTATTGCCATAACTCATATAACAAATGCTTTTCGAAGGTTGAGGTACATGATTTCCGAAGGTTTCTTGGTTATGTATTGAAGGATGGATACAGCTGGATGTAGGAATTGTTAGTTTGGGTGAGTTATTATGCTTCCCCTGTATCCCCAACACCTGATTGCATAACCAGAAAGTTTCGGGAGTTTATAAGTGGGAATTCAAGTATATCGTAGGATATCTTTCCAACAGACACATGATGCGATATGGGGTCTATCATATGTTTGTTCCGGCTTATTCTGCAAGCCAATCCTTTGTTTTTGTTTTGATTTGTGGTATTCGAGTTGCTTCAATGTCAAGTGTTGATTCCATACCTTTCCTAAGTGGTGTTCTCATACTTCTATGTGAATACCAATCCTTCTTGATAATCGAGATTGTCATGTCAATCCTTTTTCAATCGGCGTGTTTCTCTTCAAGCGGATCCGAACATTTCAACATCCGCAAGATCAATTATCAGTTCTTCTCAACGGTGCTCATTTCATCCGTCCCAAGCTGCCTTTGTTTTCCCCCCCCCCCCCCCCTTTTCTTCAAGGATTTAGATTTCTTAATGAACCATCATGTTATTGATGAGAAGTCTCTCCATTCTTTTCCGTCAATGTTCTTACCTGGTGGTTCTCATGAAGATGCTCTACAAGTTCATCATTCCTCGTTTCTTTTATCTTCTCCGGTGGATTCAATTCAAGCTTCGGTGTTGAGCTTATTACTTTCTTTTGTCCAATGTTTTCTCATGCCGGTGCACCTCTTAATTGTTCACCTCTCTCTATTCATTTGTTCCGGAGTGCTGAAGATTTCTCAAAAGATTAGTTTCCATTCTCAATCCGTTCAAGCTATTTTGAGGTTGTTATCTCTTTCAAGCCATTTAATTCAACCGGCGCATTATCTCTTTTAAATCGTTCAACGGTGTTTCTTTGGAGTGGGCCCTAACCCACAGGTCTTTTCCCAGGATCTTACCTGACTCCTCTATTTTCCCGGAGTTACTCTCAAATTCTTCTCCAAGTTTGACGTAAGAATGAATTATCATTAGTCATATGTATTTCTCCAAGATCTTTCAAAATTCTATCATCGTTGGTTCAACCTTTTTAATTTTTCATTCCGTAGTGCCTCAACAATTTGTGTTGGTGTTTCTCGTCGTCATTCTCATATTTTGAAGACCGAAGAAGAGTGTCTCCTCCAAATCTTATCCGTTCTCTCAGAGATGCGGGGTTCAAGCTTGATGCCATCCTCTCATAATTGTTTTTGATTGTGAGAATTATTTTCACCCATCTGGAGCAATTCAGGTGTATTTTTCAGTTTGATTCTCCGGAGCCCATCATCTCAGAATTATTCATTCCAGCTTGCAACTCTTGTTCTCCAAATCTTACTGGTGAATCATTCAAATATCCTCTAATCAGTTCATGATCTCTCCGTTCTCATGTATCTAAATTCCCTCAAGTATCTTCATTCGTTTTCCAATTCTTCCCAGTGAATTGTGCTTTTGCTACTTTCATGTTCAATTCTTATGATGGTTCATTCAAGAGTTTTATTCCTTGGCTATCATATCAATTCATTCGTTCTTTCAAATCCTAACAGTGGTTCGTTGAAGCCTTTTCTCAAGTTTGCGCTATATCTATCTTAATCCTTTCCACGAGAATAAGTAGTATGCCAAATCTGTTGCTTGTCATAAATTTAAATTGGTGAAGGATATGCATAACATAATTCTTATTCTTGCTTCATCCAAATGATGGATTCATTCTTCCGGAGTTTGTTCACGATAAGTAAATTCTTGGTTCAAGTGCTTCATACTTTTCCCGAAATTCCAAGCTCTCTCAACTATATCACCATGAAGATTCATCTAAATCATTGCAAGGATTCACCTTGTGTTTGCAACTTCTCTTTCTTTTTATCATCCTTTTATTACCGGAGTTCTTCATGGAGGCTCTACATGGTAGTTCGTCAAGGATTCTTTGCATTCTTCGATTGTTCTTCAAGATTTCTCTTGAAGTTAGGATCCGCCAAGCTATACTCTCAAATAAAGATGGTGCTCAACACATGTCTTGTTTTGAGGAGTTCAAGCTTTCTTCATCTTGCGTTCCGAAGTGCAATTCTTCCTACCTTATCTCTTGACATGGTGTTATGTCATTCTTGACAATTTGAGTTCGTGTTTCATGATTCACATGTTATCAAGAATGAGATATTTTAAATCCACCAATCTCTTCATTGGAGTTATTTTGTGTCATGTTTCACCTAAAGCCTTCCCTAAGGATTGTTGCTATTTATGGTGCTCATAAATGACCCAAGTTTTTCATTTATCCTCTCGGTGAAATAAGTTTCTCATCTCCTTGGTGATATCAATCCAATCTTTTGTTTCGTAGTGGCAGAATGTCGCCTCAATTTTGAGAAGTTTTCCATAAGCTCACAAAATCTTACTCTTTTTGTTGTTGTTTTTCCAACAACTCCGTTCAACCCTTCTCCTAAAGATTCTTTTTCAAGCTCATTTGTGGTAGAAGTTGTCATTTTCTCATCCGTCCCTTTATCCCAACAATCTAGCTTCTATTCTTTTGTTCCGGAAGCATTGTGATGTTGCTCTCTTCACCCTTCATCTCGAATTGTGAGGATCATGTTCTTTCCTTTTGCTTATCCATTTAACCGGAGTGTCGTGCCCTCTTTTTCAAGTTCTTCCCATTTTGTCAAGTTTTACCTCCCTTCTCAACCGGAGTGTTGTATCATCTCTTCAAGTTCTCTCATCTTATCAAGTTTTGCCTTCCTTCTCAACCGGAGTGCTGTCTGAAATCTTTCTTACCCCTTGTGCCATTCTTTCAATAGTTTCAGAGGCAGTGTGTTGTTGATCTCATCAAGTATCCTCTCATCTTTTCAAGTTCTTGTTAATTCCTTTCATTTGCAGTCGGAGTGCTGTCCAAATTATATCATTCTTTTCCTTCTCTATCTTGTTTTAACCGGAGTGTTGTGGCTATCATTCCTCTTCTAACCGGAGTCTCATCCAAGTGCTTTCTTTTTGCCAAGTTCATATTCTATGCCTTCCTTTTTCCAACCGGAGTGTTTGTCGTAATTAATCTTTATCGTTCATTGTACATCTCGTTTCTACCGGAGTGCTTGCATGTACTTCTTGTCCATTGCAACCCTTTTTCTTATGTCTTTCAACCTACAAGGTTCTAGTAATGTTCCTTGTTCCTCTTTTCTAACGGAGTGTTTTCAACTTTGTTCATATTTCTTGTATTCTTTCGTTCAATTGGTTTAACCTCTCAAGGTTCTTTGGTTTCACTCGTTTGTCAAAGAAGCAACTTAGTTTTACCTCTTCCCCTTCCTCTTCTGTTTACCCCGGTGCCATCCTAGATCTCGGGACGAGATCCTCTCATAGTGGTGGAGTGTTGTGACGCCCCAAGACCGGAGCTTCAGATGCCTTCAAGGGTTTCCGAGATTCGTAGTGGGATTTGTTTTGCTTGTTGCATTCATCATTGCATCATGTGCATTACATCATGTCATCATGTATTTAATCTTTCCAACTCAACTAAATAAACCGTATGGATCTGCGATCCATTTAAATTGAGGGAACTCACATGGTGGTTTCTCTTTAAAACATACCCTCCCGATATTTAGGGAGATATTATAAAATATTCCATTGTTTTGGAATCACCCATGAACCCACTTGCATATTAAATCCCTTGGCCTTTTCTTCTTCAAGTTTTGACTCTCTAGCCTTGCCAATAATTCTTTTACCATTTTTCGGAGGGCTGCCAAAATTCTCAACATTTTTGGATACTCCCAAAACCTCGCCCTAGTTCAAACCCATTTGAATTAAATTCAAATGGGTTTGAATTCCTATCGTTCGATCTTGGCCATTTCTATTTTCTTGGAACCATCGCATTTTTGTGAGTCCGGGGAAATTATCCCCGTGCCCAAACTCTTTCTCTAACCTTTCTTTTCTTCCCTTTTTCTTTCTCTTTATTTTTTTCTGTTTTGAAAGAGTAAGAGAGAGAGAAGGAGCCCAACAGCCAGCAGGCCTCCTGGCCTTTTTCCTCTCCCCGCCTAATTAGCCTAAGGCCCAGCCGCCGGCCTCCCAAGGCCTAGGCGCAGCCCCTTCTCTACTGGGCCGGCCTCCAAGGCCCAACCGCGCCCCGTGGTAACCCTAGTACTCCCGCATCGCTCTCTCCCTCTCCCATCGATCTCTCCCTCGCGCCGCCAGAGACAGCGAGCGCTGCTGCTGCTCCCTCAATCCCATCGCTCCCTCGCGTCCTCCTGCTACCGCCACCACTCGCGGAGAAGAGAGAGCAGCGCCGCACCTCCCTCTTCTTCCCCTACTCCGGTCAACGCCGAACTGCCGTCCTCGGCTACCCTGTTCCCGCGCGCACCGTGGTGCCCTCCAGCTGCGTCGCGCTCGTCGTCCACCGCTGCTCCGGCCGTCTTCGCCGGAGTACCACCAGAAGTCAGGCCCCTGTGCGCCATGGCCACCTCCCTCCTTTGCACATGTGCCTCGACCCGTTCCCCTCTGCCTCCTCTTCGCCCCCGACCCCAGCCGCTGGATCCGGCCGGATCGAGCCGGCCCGCGTCCGCCATCACCACCACCTTGCTCCGTCGCTCTCCGGACCAGCTGTGTTGCCAGGAGCCGCTGCCATCCTGCACCGCCCGTCGCCATCAACCCCTCCACCTACGTCCTGCAAGCTCTCGCCGCTGCCCCAAGCACCCCTGCTTCTTTCATGGCGTTGTTGCCATCCATGGCAGCTCCGTCGCCGTCGCCTTACCGCCGCTGTCCAGCGCAACACCCGCATGAGATGGCCAGAGCCTTGATCCCCTACTCCTTTGCTTCGGGCCTTAGTGTCCTTCGGCCATCGCCCCTGCATCATGCAAGTACCTGCACCGTGCCCTGAACCGCCAAGGAAGACCACCGAAGAGGGATTCGCCAAGTACCAGGTCAACGAGGACCGCCAAGTTCGTTTTCCGCCGTCTTTGAAATCGCCAAGTACCCCTTCGGAACGCTAAGGTGAATCTCTACCGCTGACGAGGTTCCGATAAGACCGTCGAGTGAATGACTACCTCCATGACGATACGAGAACAACAACCATTGACATGCGTTTTGCCAACCATCGCCTTGGATTTCGTCAAGTTCAACGACCCTCCAAGTACCACTACACCCGGAGACCTCGAACCCGTCAAGTCTGACAACGATTGTGTACAACTACTGACGACGTGCATGTTGCCAAGTACCCTCTCCGGATCGCCATGTTCGACTACCGATGACATATACCACTACCATCGCCGAGATCGCGAGAACCTCTACTTCCCCTTCAAAACGTGTACCACTACCACCGCCCGAACGTCTACAGAACATGTATCGTCGACCCTCGAAGAACCGTGGATGTCAAGTTCCTTGTTTTGACCCCGTCACTTTTCCTTTTGCATCGGTATCTCCGTGAGCTATCGAAACCGGAATGTTGCCGTGGCACCATTTTCGTTGTCATTGTCGTGGCCCCCCTTTCGTTTCCGCCATGATGACAAATGCTTTATATCATGCTCTTGTCAACTTTTCCAAAATTGCATAAAACTTGCAGATGTCATTCGCATCATGATAACAACATTTAAAATGGTTAAAATTGTTGTTTGCATTAAATTGATAAATGCACATGAGGATTTACCAGAATTGTTGTTAGATGTTTCCGGCCTCATTTAAAATGCCTAACTGTGTATTTTACTCATGTTTCATCTCTTGTCATGTTTAACAATATTTAATATTGTTGGGTACATAAACGAGGGTGAACTAAATAATTGATGTGGTGTCCCGTCAATATGCAACTCGTTGCATATTGAGCTCCACTTAACTTGTAGTTTTTCTTGTGCACTTTGCCATTCCATGCCTCTTTAAACCAGACATGCATCATAATTGTTTGCGCATCATGTCATGCTTATGTGATGGTTGTTTACCATGTTGTTTGCTTCTTTCCGGTGTTGCTTCTTCGAGTTGGTTCTGATAACGTCGCGTTTGTGAGGATTCGTTCGACTACGTCCGTTTGTCTTCTTCATGGACTCGTTCTTCTTCCTTGCGGGGTCTCAGGCAAGATGACCATACCCTCGAAATCACTTCTATCTTTGCTTGCTAGTTGTTCGCTCTATTGCTATGCCGCGATATACCACTTGCTATATCATGCCTCCCATACTGCCATGTCAAGCCTCTAACCCACCTTTCCCAGCAAACCATTGTTTGGCTATGTTACCGCTTTGGCTCAGCCCCTCTTATAGCGTTGCTAGTTGCAGGTGAAGATGAAGTTTGTTCCATGTTGGAACATGGATATTGTTAGGATATCATTATTATCTCTTGTTTAATTTAATGCACCTATATACTTGGTAAAGGGTGGAAGGCTCGGCCTTATGCCTGGTGTTTTGTTCCACTCTTGCCGCCCTAGTTTCCGTCATACCGGTGTTATGTTCCTTGATTTTGCGTTCCTTATGCGGTTGGGTGTTATGGGAACCCCTTGACAGTTCGCTTTGAATAAAACTCCTCCAACAAGGCCCAACCTTGGTTTTAACATTTGCCACCTAAGCCTGTTTCCCTTGGGTTCTGCAGACTCAAGGGTCATCCTTATTTTAAACCCCCGGGCCAGTGCTCCTCTGAGTGTTGGTCCAACCTGTCAGCCGCCGATGACCACCAGGGGCAACTCTGGGTTGGCCTAACGGAATCTTGGACAATCCGGTGTGCCCTGAGAACGAGATATGTGCAGCTCATATCGGGATTTGTCGGCACATTTGGGCAGCTTTGCTAGTCTTGTTTTACCATTGTCGAAATGTCTTGTAACCGGGATTCTGAGACTGATCGGGTCTTCCCGGGAGAAGGAATATCCTTCGCTGACCATGAGAGCTTATGATGGGCTAAGTTGGGACACCCCTGCAGGGTTTGAACTTTCGAAAGCCGTGCCCGCGGTTATGGGCAGATGAGAATTTGTTAATGTCCGGTTGTAGAAAACTTGACACTTAACTTAATTAAAATGCATCAACCGCGTGTGTAGCCGTGATGGTCTCTTTCCGGCGGAGTCCGGGAAGTGAACACGACTTTGGAGTTATGTTTGAACGTAAGTAGTTTCATGATCACTTCTTGATCACTTCTAGTTCACGACCGTTGCTTTGCTTCTCTTCTCGCTCTTATTTGCGTATGTTAGCCACCATATATGCTAGTGCTTGCTGCAGCTCCACCTCACTACCCTTTCCTACCCTTAAGCTTAAATAGTCTTGATCTCGTGGGTGTGAGATTGCTGAGTCCTCGTGGCTCACAGATATTTCCAAAACAGTTGCAGGTGCCGCTGATGCCAGTGCAGGTGACGCAATCCAACTCAAGTGGGAGCCTGCTGAAGACCTGGATCGTTCTTTTGTTTCGCTTCCTGTTGATCGGTAGTGGAGCCCAGTTGGGATGATCGGGGATCTAGCATTTGGGGTCGTCTTCTTTTATTTTGGTTCCGTAGCCGGACCTTGATTGTATACTGGATGATGTATGTTTAACTTGTATTTGTGTGAAGTGGCAATTGTAAGCCAACTCTTTATCCCTTTGTTATTCAGTACATGGGATGTGTGAAGATTACCCCTCTTGCGACAAGCCTACCATGCGGCTATGCCTCTAAGTCGTGCCCCGACACGTGGGAGATATAGCCGCATTGTGGGTGTTACAGGCATGATCCTCCTTATTCTTGGAAAAGACCAAGATATCATCGAGATACACCAGGATGAAATCATTTGTGTAAGGGTTGAAGATGAAGTTCATCATGCGAGAGAACGTTGGAGGAGAATTGACAAGGCCGATAGACATGACAGTATATTCATAAGAACCATAGCTTGTTCTGAATGTTGTCTTGGGGATATCTTCTTCACAAATGCGAGTCTGATGATAACCCATACGGAGGTCAAGCTTGGAGAATACTTGGGCACCTTTAAGTTGATCGAAAAGCTCATTGATGTTGGGAAGTGGATACTTGTTCTTTATTGTCTTCTTGTTCAATGGGCGGTAGTCGACACAAAGTCGGTCCATGCCATCCTTCTTCTGGACAAAAACAACACCACAACCCCATGGAGATGAACTCGGTCTGATCAGACCCAGACGCTCTTGTTCATCGAGCTGTTTCTTCAATTCCTTCAATTCCTTTGGTCCAAGCTTGTAAGGATGCTTGCAAATAGGTTCCGTGCCAGCCTCAAGATCAATAACGAATTCAACTGGCCGGTGAGGAGGCATTCCCAGAAGCTCTTCTAGAAAGACGTCTTGATATTCACAAACGACTGGAATCTGAGAGATGGCATTCAACTCGCCCTTCTCATTGAGAGAAAACAGCCGAATGGTTTCGTCACGAGCAGCATAGATGATCACATCCTCAGACGAGTGTGTCAATTGAATCTGTCTGGCAGCACAATCAAGCTAAGCCTTGTGCTTAGAAAGCCAGTCCATCCCGAGAATTAGATCAATATCCGAGTCACCAAGAACCATTGGAGAAGCCAGAAATTTATAGTTGCCCATCTCAATTGACACATCAGGAGCTATCAAACTAGAGCTCAAACGTTTACCCGGAGAAATGACAACCATGGGTTTAACCAAAAGTGAAGTAGTGAAGTCATGCTTGGCAAAAAATGGTCTTGACATGAAACAATGCGGTGCACCGGTGTCAAAAAGAACTTTTGCAGGAATAGAGTTAACTAGAAGGTTACCCATGATCACTTCTGAAGAATCCTCTGCATGAGATGCGTTCATCATGTTGACCTTAGCATGCTTGGGATTATGCTTGACCACTTCATTGATGGCAGATCTCACAGGAGGAGGAGGCGGAAGGCGCCTTTGGTTGAAGCATTTGTTTGCATAGTGCCCTTTCTGCTGACACTTGTTGCAAGTAACCTCTGAGAGCGGATGGTGATAAGGAGCACTTGACCTTGGAGTTTGAGATTGAGCTTTGTTCTGATAGACTGGGTTGGGTGGGTGGGAAGATCCATTGCCACATTTTCTCTTCTGCTGGTAGGGCTGACGAAACGGAGGAGGAGGAGGCAACCAGAACTTCTGTTGCTTAGCTGCCACTTGTGATGAAGAAGAAGATTGAACTGCATCCCTGACTCTCTTCTTAGCTGACTCACACTTGAGCTGAGTAGCTTCTTGCTTTAGTGCCATGTTGTAGAATTGATCAAACTTAGTCGGCTCAAGAAGCACGGGAGCTAATTGCAGATCTTCTCTGAGGCCACCTCTGAATTGATAGATCATACTCTTTTCATCAGGAACATCTTGTTTAGCGAAGCGAGCAAGTTTCTGAAACTAGATATTGTATTGATACACAGACATGCTGCCTTGCTTGAGATTGCGGAACTCCTCATGCTTTCTCTCAACAATGCTTGGTGGAATGTGATGAGCTTTGAAGTCTCAGCAGAAATCATCCCAGGTAATCACACGACCTCCCCTGGAATATCTGTATTGTTGATACCACTCAGCAGCTTGGTCCTTGAGTTGAAACGAAGCAAACTTGACAAAGTCCTCAGGCCTAACATTGCTACATTCAAAATGTTTGCAGATGTCCACGAGTCAGTCGTCGGCGTCTGTGGCCTCGACACAGTTACTGAAGGACTTCTGCTGGTTTGCGAGGAACTGGTTGAGGGTAGCAAACTGAGGCTGATTGTTGCCTTGGCCTTGATTTACTTGGTTTCCTTGCCCTTGGTTGCGCTCTTGCAAGAGTTGCAAAAGCATCTGAGTGTTGGCATTGGTGGCTGCCATGACAGCTTGCCATACCTCCGGAGGTGGAGGTGGTGGCGAAGGGTTCGACTGATCCCCATCATTGCGGTCCGGATTCTGACGCGTTGGAGGAGCCATCCTGAAGAGGGTGACATCCGTTAGAATTTTTGAAAGACAGATATTCAAGCTGAATCAATGGATCAAAATTGTAACATAAAGTCTTCACAATAAACATTCGAACAAGGATGAACGAATGAATTCCAAAGTAAATCATCACACGTCCATAAGGTGAGAAGCCACTTAGATAAAGGTATATGAATGAAACAACAAGGTACGGATATGAACAAATAAGTGGTAAGGATTACCCAATCACAAACCAAATATCTGTGGGGAGAAATTCTAGAGCTACTTGAATTCCCACCTATAAAACTCCCGAAACTTTCTGGTTATGCAATCAGGTGTTGGGGATACAGGGGAAGCATAATACCTCACCCAAACTAAACAATTCCTACATCCAGCTGTGTCCATCCTTCAACACATAACCAAGAAACCTTCGGAATCATGTACCTCGACCTTCGAAAAGCATCCGTTATACGAGTTATGGCAATACTCCTGAACTCCTGCCCCAGTACTGGGTGGCGTCGAGGTTATCTCACCAACAACTGCATAAAAGATATTTTCGATGTCGGCGAACTCAGGTATTCCAGAACTGCAACGATAAAATTGTGACAACAACACCTCGGAGCTCAACTTCCCGGGACACTGCCACAACCCCTAAATGTCAGGAGGCACCAAGAACAATGTTCTCGTCACAAGACTATCGGAACGATTCCAAGATACCAGCGTGATCCTAAATTTTTTTCATGAAATTTGAGGAGAGGAGAGTCAAAACTTCTACGTCAGGAGGCCTCACCAGAGCGACGAAGGGGCTGAGGAGTAAAAAGAATCCTACTCTCCGATATATATAATCCTAAAACTCAAAACATTTTTTTCTAGACTCAACAACGTCAACGATTCGATCAAACAGGGGGGCTCATAAGTCGGGGATGGCTCTGATTACCAACTTGTAACACCCACAATGCGGCTATATCTCCCACGTATTGGGGCACGACTTAGAGGCATAGCCGCATGGTAGGCTTGTCGCAAGAGGGGTAATCTTTACACATCCCATGTACTGAATAAGAAAGGGATAAAGAGTTGGCTTAGAATCGCCACTTCACACAATACATAAATAATCCATACATCATCCAAAGTACAATCAAAGGTACGACCACGGAACCAAAAGAAAGAAAGACAACCCCAAATGCTAGATCTCCGATCGTCCCAACTGGGCTCCACTACTGATCATCAAGAAATGAAACATAGTAACGTCCCGAATCCTCGTCGAGCTCCCACTTGAGTTCGGTAGCGTCCCCTGCACTAGCATCATCGGCACCTGCATCTGTTTGGAAGTAACCATGAGTCACGAGGACTCAGCAATCTCACACCCGCGAGATCAAGACTATTTAAGCTTAAGGGTAGGAAAGGGTAGTGAGGTGGAGCTTGATACCTCTCCAACGTATCTATAATTTTTGATTGCTCCATGCTATATTATCTACTGTTTTAGACATTATTGGGCTTTATTATCCACTTTTATATTATTTTTGGGACTAACCTATTAACCGGAGGCCCAACCCAGAATTGCTGTTTTTTTGCCTGTTTTAGGGTTTCGAAGAAAAGGAATATCAAACGGAGTCCAAACGGAATGAAACCTTTGGAAATGTGATTTTCTCATCAGATAAGATCCAGGAGACTTGGACCCTCCGTCAAGAAAGCCACGAGGTGGTCACGAGGGTAGGGGGTGCCCCCCCTAGGGCGCGCTCCCTGCCTCGTGGGCCCCTCGAAGCTCCACCAACGTACTTCTTCCTCCTATATATATCCACGTACCCCCAAACGATCGAGGACGGAGCCAAAAACCTAATTCCACCACCGCAACTTTCTGTATGCACGAGATCCCATATTGGGGCCTGTTCCAGAGCTTCACCGGAGGAGGCATCGATCACGGAGGGCTTCTACATCATCATCCAAGCCCCTCCGATGAAGTGTGAGTAGTTTACTTCAGACCTACGGGTCCATAGCTAGTAGCTAGATGGCTTCTTCTCTCTTTTTGGATCTCAATACAATGTTCCCCCCTCTCTCGTGGAGATCTATTCGATGTTATCTTGTTTTTGCGGTGTGTTTGTTGAGATCGATGAATTGTGGGTTTATGATCAAGTCTATCTATGAATAATATTTGAATCTTCTCTGAATTCTTTTATGTATGATTGGTTATCTTTGCAAGTCTCTTCGAATTATCAGTTTGGTTTGGCCTACTAGATTGGTTGTTCTTGCCATGGGAGAAGTGCTTAGCTTTGGGTTTGATCTTGCGGTGTCCTTTCCCAGTGACAGAAGGGGCAGTAAGGCACGTATTGTATCGTTGCCATCGAGGATAACAAGATGGGTTTTTTATCATATTGCATGAAACTATCCCTCTACATCATGTCATCTTGCTTAAGGCGTTACTCTGTTTTTAACTTAATACTCTAGATGCATGCTGGATAGCAGTCGATGAGTTGAGTAATAGTAGTAGATGCAGAATCGTTTCGGTCTACTTGTCTCGGACGTGATGCCTATATACATGATCATACCTAGATATTCTCATAACTATGCTAAATTTTGTCAATTGCTCAACATTAATTTGTTCACCCACCGTAGAATACTTATGCTCTTGAGAGAAGCCACTAGTGAAACCTATGGCCCCCGGGTCTCTTTCTCATCATATCAATCTCCATCACTTTATTATTTCTTTGCTTTTACTTTATTTACTTTGCATCTCTATACCAAAAATACCAAAAAAATATTATTTATCATCTCTATCAGATCTCACTTTCGTAAGTGACCGTGAAGGGATTGACAACCCCTAAGTGCGTTGGTTGCGTTGAGCTATTGTTTTTGTGTAGGTATGAGGGACTCGAGCGTAGCCTCCTACTGGATTGATACCTTGGTTCTCAAAAACTGAGGGAAATACTTACGCTACTTTGCTGCATCATCCCTTCCTCTTCGGGGAAATCCAACATAGTGCTCAAGAGGTAGCAGAGCTGCAGCAAGCACTAGCATATATGGTGGCTAACATATGCAAATAAGAGCGAGAAGAGAAGCAAAGCATGGTCGAGAAACTATAAGTGATCAAGAAGAGATCCTGAAGCTACTTACGTTCAAGCATAACACAAGACCGTGTTCTCTTCCCGGTCTCCGCCGAAAAGAGACCATCACGGCTACACACGCAGTTGATTCATTTTAATTAAGTTAAGTGTCAAGTTCTCTACAACCGGATATTAACAAATTCCCATCTGCCACATAACCGCGGGCACAACTCTCGAAAGTTTATACCATGCAGGGGTGTCCCAACTTAGCCCATCACAAGCTCTCACGGTCAACGAAGGATATTCCTTCTCCCGGGAAGACCCGATCAGTCTCGGAATCCCGGTTACAAGACATTTCGACAATGGTAAAACAAGACTAGCAAAGCCGCCCGATGTGCCGACAAATCGCGATAGGAGTCGCACGTATCTCATTCTTGGGGCACACCAGATAGGTCAAGCTACGAGTAAAACCAACCCTCAAGTTGCCCCGAGGTGGCCCCGCAGGTTGCCTGGTTCGGACCAACACTCAGAGAAGCACTGGCCCGGGGGGTTTAAAGTAAAGATGACCCTTGAGTCTGCAGAACCCAAGGGAAAAGGCTTAGGTAGGAAAATGGTAAAACCAAGGTTGGGCCTTGCTGGAGGAGTTTTATTCAAGGCGAACTGTCAAGGGGTTCCCATAACACCCAACCGCGTAAGGAACGCAAAATCAAGGAACATAACACCGGTATGACGGAAACTAGGGCGGCAAGAGTGGAACAAAACACCAGGCATAAGGCCGAGCCTTCCACCCTTTACCAAGTATATAGATGCATTAAAGTAAATAAGATATAATAATGATATCCCAACAATATCCATGTTCCAACATGGAACAAACTTCATCTTCACCTACAACTAGCAACGCTATAAGAGGGGCTGAGCAAAAGCGGTAACATAGCCAAACAACGGTTTGCTAGGAAAGGTGGCTTAGAGGCTTGACATGGCAACATGGGAGGCACGATATAGAAAGTGGTAGGTAGCGCAACATAGCAATAGAGCGAACAACTAGCAAGCAAAGATAGAAGTGATTTCGAGGGTATGGTCATCTTGCCTGCAATGTTCTCAGAGTTGTCGAAAGCTTGATCCTCGTTAGTGTACTCAACAGGTTCCTCGGTCACGTACTCGTCTCCCGGCTCTACCCAAAGCAAGAGCACAAGCAAAGGACCAACAATCAATCATGATGCAATGCACAACCAACATGATGCAATACATGGCGTGATATGCAAGATGTGATATGCAATGCATATGCATGCTCCGGAAGGAAAAGAATGATCAAGGCATCAACTTGGCAAACCAAGTATGCCGCTGGAAAGATGAGATTATTTTGGTTGAAATCGATATAAAGATCACCGGAAACGGATGCACTGTTTGCAAATGGCAAGCAAAACAAGGATGGTGCAAAACTGTAATTAACAGCATGACGCTACTTAGCATGCAACAAGAAACTAAGATATTGCACTCCAACATAGCAACAAAGCATATGGATATGATCTACACAAGATTCTTGACAAAACATGAACACTGAGCTATGGCTAAATCCCACGAGAACAGGCTCAAACAAGCATGGCAAAAGTGCAAAAGATATCAGCATCACAGACTTAGTGAAAATACTAAAATGTCAAAATAACATCAGGAAGCAATGTTTAGAGCAAGAAAACAACATGCTACAGGAACATATCATAGAACACAAAGGCATGTAATGATTCTACTAAAAGCATAGATCAAAAGACCCTTACTTAACATGAGCGAAAAAGGCACAGAAAAAATGATGGCACCCATGTAAACATAGCAAGTTTTATTAACAGTTTCAGACTTAGCAGAAAACAGAGCATGTCATAAATAGAATTATAAAGGAAACTTTGCGAGCTCATTCCACTCACCACAAAGCATTTCATGACAAAACAAGCATAGCAACAGCAATATGACATGTTCATGAAGCTAACCATGGCAAGAGCAAGTTCATAGGATGCATGGATCACTAGCAACAACCATGGCAAAATTGATTAACATGTTAACATTCTGCCAGGAACATTTTATAGCAAAAGTAGAGCAAGAACAAGACATGCTAGACAACTCCATAAATGCAAACAGGGGCATGGATGGATAGATCATAACCACATGTTCAAAACATCCTTACTGAAATATCCCAAAAAAGCATGGGTATCACTGTAGCATCAAGTTTACATGGCATCAAAATAACAGCAGGAAAAGGACTTAGCAAAATCCTAAGTCCCTAAAAACAACAACATCACGGAGTCTAGTTTGCATGCTTGTGCTAGTCACCACATTGATCACAAAAATGCAAGACAAGCACCTCTGTAAAGATGGCATGATGTAGTTCAAAACACATGTAGAGCTAATGCTCATATGATGCACCCAACAAATGTGACAAAAATGACAAATCACCATGATATGATAAGTAACAGCAGTTAACATTTTATAGCACTCTTGCATCAATAAAAATGGCATCATAATGAACGTGAACATGCATGGAAATGCTACTGGCAGAAGAGCTCAACGTGACGAACAATTTGAAATATCATATGCCTCATTCGGAGCAATGAGCGCAGAGATATGAGGCGATGAACAGGGGCTCAAAATATGATGCAGAAAGACTTAGTGAAAAATATACCCTCTGAACTGGATCTAGGGTTTCGGCACGTGGATTGAGGCAGGTCCGGAGCTTCGGCGGAGTTCTTCTCCGTGGTGGCCGGAGCTTGGGGAGGAGGTGGCCGGAGAGCTCGCCGGCGACGGGGAGCAGAGGAGGCGGCGGGGCGACGCGTGGTGGAGGAAGGAGGCGGACGGCATGGTCGCGGTGAGGCGGCGACGGCGGCGGTGCGGCGGCGAAGGCGTGGGCGGCGCGGGGCAGTTGGCGGCGGGCGTGGTCGGCGGCGGGGTCGGCGCTGGGCGGCGGGACCGAGCCGCGGAAGGCGCGGACGGCGATGGGCCGGGCGGGCCTGATCCGGGCTTGCCGGGCCGCGGCGATGGGTGGCGGCAGAGATGCCATGTGGCAGCGTCTGAGTGGCCGGGCGCGGTGGCGCAGGCGTGTCCGGCGGCAAAGGGGACGATTTTTAGGGTTTCGGGACCCGGATTTGGACGGGGAGATGTATATTTATAGGTAGGAGGAGGTAGGAGTGTCCAAATGAGGTGTAGTTTTCGCCCACATGATCGTGATCCGAAGACGGAGGACATGGAAGTGGTTTAGATGGGTTATCGGGCTGTTTTGGAGGGGTGTTGGGCTGCAACACACAAGAGGCCTTTGCAGTTACCCGGTTAACCGTTGGGGCATCAAACGGCCTCCAAATGGAACGAAATTTGATAGGCGGTCTACCGGTGGTGTACCAAGGCCACTTGGCAAATCTCGGTCCATTCCGAGAATGTTTAACACTCACTCACGAAAAGAGAAAAGAGGGGTGCGCCAGTGCATGTAGGAGTGTCGGATTGCAAAACGGACAATGGGGAAAATGCTCGGATGCATGAGACAAACACGAATGCAAATGCGGTGCACATGATGACATGATATGAAATGCATGACATGAAAAAAATGCAAAACAAGGACAAAAAAACCCAACCACGAAGGGAATCTCATAACTTAAAACCGGAAATGATAAGAGTCGGAGTTACAAATATGGCAAGTTACATCCAGGGTGTTTCACTTTAGTACCTTAAAGAGGACTAAGGAAATGTTTCTCGGTTATGGAGGTAATAAAGAGTTCATTGTAAAGGGTTACATCGATGCAAGCTTTGACACCAATCCAGATGACTCTAAGTCTCAATCTGAATATGTATTGAAAGTGGGAGCAATTAGCTAGAGTAGCTCCATGCAGAGCGTTGTAGACATAGAAATTTGCAAAATACATAGGGATATGAATATGGCAGATCATTGACTAAACCTCTCTCACAAGCAAAACATGATCACACCTTAGTACTCCTTGGTTAATAAGCACATGGCGACATGAACTAGATTATTGACTCTAGTAAACTCTTGGGTGTTAATCACATGGCGATGTGAACTATGGGTGTTGATCACATGACAATGTGAACTAGATTATTGACTCTAGTGCAAGTGGGAGACTGAAGGAAATATGCCCTAGAGGCAATAATAAAGTTGTTATTTTATATTTCCTTATTCATGATAAAGGTTTATTATTCAAGCTAGAATTGTATTGATCAGAAACATAAATACATGTGTGAATACATAAACAAATACCGTGTCCCTAGTAAGCCTCTACTAGACTAGCTAGTTGATCAAAGATGGTTAAGGTTTCCTAACCATGGACATATGTTGTCATTTCATAATGGGATCACATCATTAAGAGAATGATGTGATGGGCAAGACCCATCCGTTAGCTTAGCATAATAATCGTTCAGTTTATTGCTATTGCTTTCTTCGTGTCAAATACATATTCCTTCGACTATGAGATTATGCAACTCCCGGATACCGAAGGAATACCTTGTGTGCTATCAAACATCACAACGTAACTGGGTGATCATAAAGATGCTCTAAAGGTATCTCTGAAGGTGTTTGTTGAGTTGGCACAGATTGAGATTAGGATTTGTCACTCCGAGTATCGGAGAGGTATCTCTGCGCCCTCTTGGTAATACACATCATAAGCTTGCAAGCAAATGACTAAGGAGTTAGTCACGAGGTGATATATTATGGAATGAGTAAAGAGACTTGCCGGTAACGAGATTGAACTAGGTATAGAGATACCGACGATCGAATCTCGGGCAAGTAACATACCGATGGACAAAGGGAATTACGTATGTTGTCATAACAGTTCCACCGATAAAGATCTCCGTAGAATATGTAGGAGCCAATATGGGCATCTAGGTTCCGCTATTGGTTATTGACCGAAGAGGTGTCTCGGTCATTTCTACATAGTTCTCGAACCCATAGGGTTCGCATGCTTAACGTTCGTTGATGATATAGTGTTATATGAGTTATGTGATTTGGTGACCGAATGTTGTTCGAAGTCCCGGATGATATCACAGACTTGAAGAGGAGTCTTGAAATGGTCGATAGGTAAAGATTGATATATACAACGATGGTATTTGGACACCGGAAGTGTTTCGGGTGGTACCGGGTACTTATCGGGTCACCGAAAGGGGTTCCGGGCAGCCCCAGTAGGTTTTTGGGCCTTATGGGCCAAAAGGGGAAGAGCACACCAGCCCACAAGGGGCTGGTGCGCCCCTCTACCCCCTTCCCATGCACCAAAGGAGGGAGGGAAGGAAAGGGGAGGCGCCCTAAGGCAGCCATCTCCCTTTCCTTCCCCCCTCATGTCCAAATAAGGAAAGGGGGAGCAGGGCAAGGCAGCAGCCCTAGGGCTGCCGCCAGGTCTCTTGGGGTGCCCTAGGGGCTGCCTCTTCCGCTCCCACCTATATATACATGGGGAGGAGGCGCCACATAGGATCACAACATTGTCTTTGCCGTGTGCGGAGGCCCCATCCACCATTTACTCCCTCTATCATATTTTTGTAGAGCTTAGGCGAAACCCTGCGGAGATCGCATCACCATCACCATGCCGTCATGCTGTCAGGAATCATCCACTACCTCGCCATCTTGCTGGATCAAGAAGGCGCGGACGTCACCGAGCTGAACGTGTGCTAAACGCAGAAGTGTCGTACGTTCAGTACTTGATTGGTTGGACCGCGAAGAAAGTTCGACTACATCAACTGCGTTGTGATACGCATCCGCCTACGGTCTACGAGGGTATGTAGACACACTCTTCCCCTCTCGTTGCTATGCATCTCCACTAATAGATCTTGCGTGTGCGTAGAATTTTTTTCATTTTCCATGCAACGTTTCCCAAGATCTACATCTACCGTTGTGACTCTAATGCATATAAAACTGTGAGTCTTATGAAACTACCATCGTGACTATACTGCATCCACGACCGCCACTCTGCTGCATCTACCACCATGCCCCAGATAGGTTCAGGGTCGTGCCACTCTCAATAAACGTGTTAACCAAAATAACCGAAACACAGAGGCACAACCATGCCTCTAGGTAGTATAGAAACGTGCATCCACTTGATTGACGAATCGTGCCTCTCTGACTAAACCTGTTTAGTGCATAAACATTGAGACGACAAAAACACAGGCGTAACTCTTCATAGTATAAAACCATGCCTCTTCCAGCATCACAACAGTGCATCCCTCAAGAGAGATTTTGTCGGAAAGAAACATTCGGAACATGGAGGCAAGGGTCAAGCAGCAACACTAAGCAAAATACTCGGCGTATACATTTTTTGAACACAAAAGCATGATTGTCGGTGTCAAAACCGGCGGATATCGGGTAGGGGGACCCGAACTGTGCGTCTAAGGTTGATGGTAACAGGAGACAGGGGACACGATGTTTACCCAGGTTCGGGCCCTCTCTATGGAGGTAATACCCTACTTCCTGCTTGATTGATATTGATGAATATGAATGTTACAAGAGTTGATCTACCACGAGATCATAATGGCTAAACCCTAGAAGTCTGGCCTGTATGTCTAAGGTATTGAGTATATCCTTTCCGGACTACACCCTCCGGTTTATATAGACACCGGGGGATCTAGGGTTACATAGAGTCGGTTACATAAGAGGGAATCTTCATAATTATTCGCCAAGCTTGCCTCCCACGTCAAGGAGAGTCTCATCCGGACACGGGTACAGTCTTCGGTCTTCATATCTTCACAGCCCATCAGCCCGGCCCGTAGATAACAGGCCGGACGCCCGAGGACCCCTTAGTCCAGGACCCCCTCAGTAGCCCCTGAACCTGGCTTCAATGACAAGATATCCGACGCGTAGTGTTGTCTTTGGCATTGCAAGGCGGGTTCCTCCTTCCGAACTCCCGAATAGTCTCCAGACAAATTGATCATGTCCGGACCTGTAATACACACCGCACACAACCGCAGAGAGAATATAATAACACAGAAGTCCAATCTGCTGACAACTTTAGTAATGCGACGTCACGCCTGTTCGGTCATAATTTCGAACCGTTTTCGCCCCATGTTTCGAGACGCGGTTTCCATTGGCACATCTTGTCAAAGCAGAGATCGTGTCCCCTTATTACGGGATTCTCATCAATACGGGCGTGGGTAACCCAACCGCACCGTTTACACAGCCCTTGGGAGCACGCGAATTTTAAGGCGGATGGGGGGCGTTCGATATTCACCGCCCTTATAAGGATATAAGATTCCCCTTTCTTCTCCCACGCTTTCTTCCTACCTCTCCGTTCCTGAGCTCCAACGCCCAAGTCCTCATTCGTTCCCATTCAAACAAACACCCAACCATGTCCGGATCCGGAGCCGGCGGCAAGTGGATGGCCTCCTCTGTTAAGAGGAAGAATATAGAGGAGCTCCGAGAGGCCGGATACCTGGCCAAGGAGATCGTTTACCGACTTCCGGCCAAGGGACAGATAGTCCCAAACCCCCAGCCTCATGAGAGAGTGGTGTTCCTCACGCATTTTGTCCACGGGTTGGGATTCCCTCTCCACCCGTTTGTCCGCGGACTGATGGTTTATTATGGGCTAGATTTCCATGATCGAGCCCCCAACTTTATCCTCAACATCTCGGAATTTATAGTCATGTACGAGGCATTTCTCCGCATCCCACCTCATTTCGTCCTATGGCTGAAGACCTTCAATGTGAAGCCAAAGGTGGTGAGCGGTCAACAGGCAGAGTGCGGAGGAGCTATGTTGGGTAGTATGCCCAACGTCACCTGGCTCGAATGCTCTTTCGTGGAAACGGTAAAGGGATGGCAGCCGGGGTGGTTCTACATCACCGAGCCACGCGACACCAACTGGACGGCAGCCCCCGAATTTCGATCCGGAGCTCCGATGCGGCTCACCTCCTGGCAAGAGAAGGGCATAACCTAGGGTTCTCCGGGCGAGCTGACAGGGCTCCAGACATGTGTCCAGAACATGATATCCAACAGGATCAAGCTTGTTAATGTGATTCGGGTTATGCTCATCCGCCGGATCCTCCCGTGCCAACGTCGGACTTGCCATTTGTGGGAGTTCGATCCGGCCAAGCACCAGACGCTGCTAGAGCTCTTCAGCACAACGCACGAGGATATATGGAAAGTGCTTTTCAAGGCCGGCGAGACGCCACCGCCTACAACCGAGGATCGTGGGCTTAGCTCAAAGCGCCAAGCTAATTCGGTAAGTTTTTTCATGCTTTCAAGGCATAATCTTTACTAGAGCATTGTGAGAAAGAAGTCTAAGCTCTCCTGTCAATTTTTTCCTTAGGCCTGGACCGACATAGTGAGGCGGATTAACTGTCCAGCCCCGCTACCCGAAGACAAAGAGACCCCACTCCTAACGAAGATGTTGTTCCCGGCGCCTTATGAAGTGCCAGAGAAGAAGACCAAGAAGGCGGCCAAGGGGGCCAGGAGTGGCCTTCGGTGAAAGGATACTTCGGACCTGTCGTCCGAAGACGAGACTGACCCTTCGGTCGCTAAAGACGACGAGGAGGAGGAGGAAGAAGACAACTCCCCCCTGAGAGGGGGAGGAAGAAAAGGGTGTCCTCCACGAACCTGGAGGAGAAGGCACCCAAGAGGGGGAAGGGCTCTCTCGCGGATAACTCCGCGTCGGATGTCGATAGCAGTCCGGAACGGATGCCCCGGACCAAGCCTCGGTCCGCTTCGTGAGTACCAAAGACCTTATGCTCGTCCAAATGTATGGCCCTTCCCCTTTGCCATATTAATATGTTTAATTTATGTTGTTGCAGTCTGGCCCGCGACAGTTCTCCGCAATCCTCGACAGAGGGATCGCTAGACTCGAAAGAGATGGCTAGCATGTCGCCGCGACCTGCTCACTCTGCCTCGCCCAAAGGCGATGACGAGGTGGTGTCCCAAAGGGCCTTTCCCGACCAAGGGGAGGCTATGGAGATTGTCCGGGTGGCGTCCAAGGATGACTCCACGGCTGCCGGACACATGGGGGAAGAAACCCCCATGGGGACTGATGGTGGGGGCCGAGTTCCATTCGGCCCTCAAGAAGTACTAGTCCCTGGAGTGTCATTCTAAGACGTAGGCGTCCGAACTTGCGAAGGCCTGCTAGAGCGCACAAGAGGCTCGAGCCAAGGCTAGAGCGCCCTTTAGGAACTCCAGGCGGCTAGGAAGATTGCGGCGGGTAAGGCTTTCATTATGCAAAACAAGTCTTTGAAGGAAACGCTCCTTTTACTTACCCAAAATTGGTGCTCTACACGGGCGTTTACGGATTTGCCACACAACGTATCCGATGCTGCTGAATTTTATCGAGCCGAGAAAGGGAGTTCGACGGAGAAGCTATTCGGGTCTCAATATCTTGGACCAGAACATCCGGTATCCTTCAGCGACCAGCTGAAACAGTTGGTCGAGCTACACAAGGCGGCTGAGCTGGCCATGAGGGACCTGATAGTCCGCCTATGGCCTGCTGCGCCGGCACCCAGCAGCTACTTCGGGCTGGTGAATCGGCTTGTTAGTGCCTGCCCGCGACTTGAGGTCGTAAAGCGGTCGGTCTGTATTGAAGGTGCCCGGATGACCTTTGCTCGTTGCAAGATGTGGTGGGCAAAGATGGATGCCGTCGAGCTGACCAAGGGGCTGCCGAAGGGCAAGGAGCACCGTACACCCTGTTGGGGAACGTAGTAATTTCAAAAATTTCCTACGCACACGCAAGATCATGGTGATGCATAGCAACGAGAGGGGAGAGTGTTGTCTACGTACCCTCGTAGACCGACAGCGGAAGCGTTATGACAACGCGGTTGATGTAGTCGTACGTCATCACGGCCCGATCGATCAAGTACCGAAACTACGGCACCTCCGAGTTTTAGCACACGTTCAGCTCGATGACGATCTCCGAACTCCGATCCAGCAAAGTGTCGGGGAAGAGTTCCGTCAGCACGACGGCGTGGTGACGATCTTGATGTTCTACCGTCGCAGGGCTTCGCCTAAGCACCGCTACAATATTATCGAGGATTATGGTGGAGGGGGGCACCGCACACGGCTAAGAGAACGATCACGAAGATCAACTTGTGTGTCTAGGGGTGCCCCCTGCCCCTGTATATAAAGGATCAACACTTGATGTTTTTCTCGATTTCTACCTTCGTCAATTTCAGCATTACGAAGAGCTTGGGAATCGTTTCCGTTATCCCTTGCATATTATAGTTCATCACGAAGTTCTACTAACTTGGTGATGGTGACTAGAGAATTCTGTCAATCATTATTTTATCTGGAAGATTAACTCCCACTTGATTCAAGCGATTGTAGTACCCAGACAATCTGAGCACATGCTCACTGCTTGAGCGATTCTCCTCCATCTTTTAGCTATAGAACTTGTTGGAGACTTCATTTCTCTCAACTCGGGATTTGCTTGAAATATTAACTTCAACTCCTGGAACATCTCATATGGTCCATGACGTTCAAAACGTCTTTGAAGTCCCGATTCTAAGCCGTTAAGCATGGTGCACTAAACTATCAAGTAGTCATCATATTGAGCTAGCCAAACGTTCATAACGTCTGCATCTGCTCCTGCAATAGGTCTGTCACCTAGCGGTGCATCAATGACATAATTCTTCTGTGCAGCAATGAGGATAAACCTCAGATCACGGATCCAATCCGCATCATTGCTACTAACATCTTTCAACATAATTTTCTCTAGGAACATATCAAAATAAACACAGGGAAGCAACAATGCGAGCTATTGATCTACAACATGATTTGCAAAATACTACCAGGACTAAGTTCATGATAAATTTAAGTTCAATTTAATCATATTACTTAAGAACTCCCACTTAGATAGACATCCCTCTAATCCTCTAAGTGATCACGTGATCCAAATCAACTAAACCATGTCCGATCATCACGTGAGATGGAGTAGTTTCATTGGTGAACATCACTATGTTGATCATATCTACTATATGATTCACGCTCGACCTTTCGGTCTCCATGTTCCGAGGCCATATCTGTATATGCTTGGCTCGTCAAGTATAACCTAAGTATTCCGCGTGTGCAACTGTTTTGCACCCGTTGTATTTGAAGGTAGAGCCTATCACACCCGATCATCACGTGGTGTCTTAGCACGAAGAACTTTCACAACGGTGCATACTCAGGGAGAACACTTCTTGATAATTAGTGACAGATCATCTTAAAATGCTACCGTCAAACTAAGCAAAATAAGATGTATAAAAAGATAAACATCACATGCAATCAATATAAGTGATATGATATGGCCATCATCATATTGTGCTTGTGATCTCCATCTTCGAAGCACCGTCGTGATCACCATCATCACCGGTGCGACACCTTGATCACCATCGTAGCATCGTTGTCGTCTCGCCAATTTTATGCTTCCATGACTATCGCTACCGTTTAGTGATAAAGTAAAGCATTACAGCGCAATTGCATTACATACAATAAAGCGACAACCATATGGCTCCTGCCAGTTGCCGATAACTTGGTTACAAAACATGATCATCTCATACAATAAAATTCAGCATCATGTCTTGACCATATCACATCACAACATGCCCTGCAAAAACAAGTTAGACGTCCTCTACTTTGTTGTTGCAAGTTTTACGTGGCTGCTACGGGCTTAAGCAAGAACCAATCTTACCTACGCATCAAAACCACAATGATAGTTTGTCAAGTTGGTGCTGTTTTAACCTTCGCAAGGACCGGGCGTAGCCACACTCGGTTCAACTAAAGTTGGAGAAACTGTCACCCACTAGCCACCTTTGTGCAAAGCACGTCGGGAGAACCGGTCTCGCGTAAGCGTACGCGTAATGTCGGTCCAGGCCGCTTCGTCCAACAATACCGCCGAACCAAAGTATGACATGCTGGTAAGCAGTATGACTTATATCGCCCACAACTCACTTGTGTTCTACTCGTGCAAATAACATCAACGCATAAAACCAGGCTCGGATGCCACTATTGGGGAACGTAGTAATTTAAAAAATTTCCTACGCACACGCAAGATCATGGTGATGCATAGCAACGAGAGGGGAGAGTGTTGTCTACGTACCCTCGTAGACCGACAACGGAAGCGTTATGACAACGCGGTTGATGTAGTCGTACGTCTTCACGGCCTGATCGATCAAGCACTGAAACTACGGCAACTCCGAGTTTTAGCACACGTTCAGCTCGATGACGATCCCCGGACTCTGATCCAGCAAACTGTCGGGGAAGAGTTCCGTCAGCACGATGGCGTGGTGACGATCTTGATGTTCTACCGTCGCAGGGCTTCGCCTAAGCACCGCTACAATATTATCGAGGATTATGGTGGAGGGGGGCACCGCACACGGCTAAGAGAACGATCATGAAGATCAACTTGTGTGTCTAGGGGTGCCCCTTGCCCCCGTATATAAAGGATCAAGGGGAGGAGGCCGGCCGGCCCCTATGGCGCGCCAAGGAGGAGTCCTCCTCCTAGTAGGAGTAGGACTCCTACTAGGAGGGGGAAGGAAGTGGGGAGGGAGAAGGAAAGGGGGGCGCCGCCCCCCCTCTCCTAGTCCAATTCGGACCAGGGGGGAGGAGGCGCGCGGCCCACCCTGTCTGCCCCTCTCTCTCTCCACTAAGGCCCATATGGCCCATTACTTCTCCCGGGGGGTTTCGGTAACCCTCCGGCTCTCCGGTTTTCTCCGAAATCACCCGGAACACTTCCGGTGTCCGAATATAGCCGTCCAATATATCAATCTTTATGTCTCGACCATTTCGAGACTCCTCGTCATGTCCGTGATCACATCCGGTACTCCGAACTAACTTCGGTACATCAAAACTCATAAACTCATAATATAACTGTCATCGAAACCTTAAGCGTGCGGACCCTACGGGTTCGAGAACAATGTAGACATGACCGAGACACGTCTCCGGTCAATAACCAATAGCGGAACCTAGATGCTCATATTGGCTCCTACATATTCTACGAAGATCTTTATCGGTCAGACCACATAACATCATACGGTGTTCCCTTTGTCATCGGTATGTTACTTGCCCGAGATTCGATCGTCGGTATCTCAATACCTAGTTCAATCTCGTTACCGGCAAGTCTCTTTACTCGTTTCGTAATACATCATCTTGCAACTAACTCATTAGTTGTAATGCTTGCAAGGCTTATGTGATGTGCATTATCGAGAGGGCCCAGAGATACCTCTCCGACAATCGGAGTGACAAATCCTAATCTCGAAATACGCCAACCCAACATGTACCTTTGGAGACACTTGTAGAGCTCCTTTATAATCACCCAGTTACGTTGTGACGTTTGGTAGCACACAAAGTGTTCCTCCGGCAAACGGGAGTTGCATAATCTCATAGTCATAGGAACATGTATAAGTCATGAAGAAAGCAATAGCAACACACTAAACGATCGGGTGCTAAGCTAATGGAATGGGTCATGTCAATCACATCATTCTCCTAATAATGTGATCCCGTTAATCAAATGACAACACATGTCTATGGTTAGGAAACATAACCATCTTTGATTAATGAGATAGTCAAGTAGAGGCATACTAGTGACGTTTGGTTTGTCTATGTATTCACACAAGTATTATGTTTCCAGATAATACAATTCTAGCATGAATAATAAACATTTATCATGATATAAGGAAATAAAATAATAACATTATTATTGCCTCTAGGGCATATTTCCTTCTCACCCGAGCGCTATTTGCGGATGTCCTAGAGGGGTCTCGTATTGTAGCCACACAGTGCGGGCAGGACATTATTTTCGAATGAATACAGTCGTATTTTGTCTTGTATGATGACAACAAATCCGCTTTGTGATATAATTTATGTTTTGATTGTGTCCTCCTGTGCGGCCGTGTTATATGAAATCTGGGGGTTGGCTAGTCGTCGGCTTCTTCCCTCACGTAGGTAGTATCGAGGTGTTCGGGATGGTATCTATACAATCTTGATCCAATTATATGGTCCTTGAAGGAGTTGTTTAGCGCAACGAACCAGGCAACCAGACTATATAGCTTGAACGCCCTCACTTAGCCATAGGAGTTTTATAATAAAACATAGGCATAGCCCCTGCTATACGAACCAGGGTGCTGTCAGCGTCTGATCGGGAAGTACCGATCCTTCGCGTAATGCGGAAAAATCTCCAACGATTTGAGACCTCCGAACAGCTGACCGGCTCTCGCCATATCATGACAATCAGTTTTCGGCTTTCTCTACTGAGGTGCTCATCCGGTTTAGACCAGGGCACAATCGCAGTAGTTCTCCCTTTACTACGCTAGCCGATGTAGCAGAACATAGGATAGCAAGCACAGGAGCCGGGCAACCCAACTATTGACCAAAGACATGATTCGGAGCCAATGCATATAATGCTAAATTCGGGGTGCCAAACTATACATACAAGAAGTGTTCGGACTTTTGTTGCCGTAATGTGGGGTGCTATAAAGCCCCTGGAAAACATCAAAATGTACCAAAGTGTACGGGTGCTACCTGATGGGGTTATCCACGGGGAAACTGAAAAAATAAAGAAAAGAGAGAAAGAAAACAGAAAAGATGTAAAGGTAAAAAGCCGGGGTCCTACAGCTCCAGCTACAAATGTTTTCACCGTAATGTAATTGGTACGTCAAGGCGCATTGATACAAGTAGTGCAATAAGCAATAGGCTATTTAACATGTTGAAACTAGGGAAGAGCTGCATGTGGGTCTTGGAAGACAGGTAGAGTTATCCTTAATGGAATCACCTAAAAAGTCCCCGTATGTCTGCGCTCCTCGCCATCTTGGTGTGTTTATCCTTCAAGAGGACCGATAACCAGACCACCCGATGGGGTCTGTGGGATTAAAACCTGAAATAAAACAAGAAAAAGTGAAAGTATGTGTGTATCCGATGTCAGTTGAGCCGTGCCGTGGATCACAAGCTAGCTATGCCTCCGTCGATGCCCATGGAATTTTCAGTGCGTAGTTATGTATGCGTGGCACGCAGGCCACCGCTTGATCGGGACTGAGACGGAGGCTGGATTGCTAGTTGAGCTCCTGACGAGCCGAGCTCTCCTGCTGCAGAGTAGTCCGGACCCTCTTAAGGGTGTCCGAGGGCTCGGCAGCCGAATGAAGGTTCTACTTGAGAAGGCCGCTTTGTACTTCTGCTGCTAGGGCAGCTGTGTGCTCTTCTGTATAGAGAGAGCGTTCCTTATTGCCATTGACTGTTATGACGCCGCGTGGGCTGGGCATCTTGAGCTTGAGATAAGCATAGTGTGGCATTGCGTTGAATCGAGAAAACACAGTTCGTCCGAGTAGTGCATGATAGTCGCTACGGAGTGGGATGATATAGAAGACTAACTCCTCGCTTCGGAAGTTGTCCAGAGATCCGAAGACAACCTCTAATGTGATTGAGCCCGTACAACGGCCTCTACGCCTGGAATGACTCCTTTAAAGGTGGTCTTTGTAGGCTTGATCCTTGATGGGTTAATGCCCATTTTCGCACTGTATCCTGATAGAGTAGATTGAGGCTGCTACTGCCGTCCATGAGGACACGAGTCAGGTGGAACCCATCAATTATTGGGTCTAAGACCAATGCGGCTGAGCCTCCGTGATGGATGTTAGTCGGATGATCCCGGCGATCAAAGGTGATCGGGCATGACGACCATGGATTGAATTTTGGGGCGACTGGCTCTATCGCATAGACATCCCTGAGTGCACGCTTGCGCTCCCTCTTGGGGATGTGGGTAGCATATATCATGTTCACTGTTTTGACCTGAGGGGGAAACTTCTTCTGTCCCCCTGTGTTCGGTTATCGTGGCTCTTCATCATCGTCCTCGCTTTGCGATCCCTTTTCCCTGTTCTCAGCATTTAATTTGTCTGCCAGTTTGAAAACCTAGCACTCTCTATTTGTATGATTAGGAGGCTTGTCGGGGGTGCCATGAATCTGGCATGGACGATCAAGTATGCGATCCAAGCTGTATGGGCCCGAATTGTTCTTTTGGAACGGCTTCTTCCCCTAACCGTACTTAGAGCCACTGAATCCGGCATTGACCGCCGTATCCTCGGTGTTGTCACTGTTGTTTCGGCGCATGTATCTATTGCGTCGAGACTTGTCTTTGTTGCTTTTAACTTCAGGGGTGTCGGCGTCGCTTGCATTGTTTTTTGCTATGGGCCAACCAACTGTCCTCGTCCGCACAAAAGCGGGTCATGAGTGTCGTGAGGGCTGCCATGGATTTTGGCTTTTCTTGGCCGAGGTGGCGAGCAAGCCATTCGTCGCGGATTCTATGCTTAAAAGCTGCTAGAGCTTCGGCGTCCGCACAGTCGACAATTTGGTTCTTTTTAGATAAGAACCTTGTCCAGAATTTCCTAGCGGACTCTCCGGGCTGTTCAACTATATGGCTTAACCCATCAGCGTCCAGAGGTCGAACATATGTACCTTGGAAGTTATTGAGGAAAGCCTCTTCCAAGTCCTCCCAGCAGCCAATAGAATTTTCAGGCAGACTGTTTAGCCAATGTCGAGCTGGCCCTTTGAGTTTTAGAGGGAGGTATTTTATGGCGTGGAGGTCATCTCCGCGGGCCATATGGATGTGGAGAATGAAGTCCTCGATCCACACCGCAGGGTCCGTGGTTCCATCGTATGATTCTATGTTCACGGACTTGAATCCTTCGGGGAATTCATGATCCAGGACCACATTAGTGAAGCAATGAGGGTGTGCGGGGCCTCTATATCGAGCCGTATCGTGATGCAGCTCTGGTAGAGTCCGTCTGCGGTGTTCGGCCCCCGCATGACTGGGTTTGTCACGTCCGAATAGGTGGCCGTGGTCACGTGTCGAGGCGCGTCCTCGTGATCCGTAGATTAATCTTGTATGTCCTTCTTTATTGTTCAGCTTCTTCCGGAGGTCACATGTATGGACGTGGGCTAATTTACCTCTGCCTGAGTGATGAGGTGGGGCGGGCTGGTGTTTGGCATGAGTTGCTGTTTTGTCCCGACCACGTGGTGGTCGGTCGGCCATATTGTGCGATGGTGGTATGTACTCCGGCGCCTCCTCGTCGAACTGAGGTAGCAATTTGCACTTTGGGTAGCTTTTGGTTGGGCTCTTGAGGCTATATTCTTCGGCTGCTAGGACATTAGTCCATTTATCATTGAGCAGATCTTGGTCAGCTTGAAGCTGCTGCTGCTTCTTTTTCAGGCTCCTTGCCATGGCTATTAGCTGGCGCTTGAAGCACTCCTGCTTAAGAGGTTCCTCGGGCACGATGAAATCTTCGGTGTCGAGGCTCACCTCATCTTCGGAGAGCGGGAGGTAATTATCGTCCTCCGAATCTTCGTGTGTGGCCTGTTTAACAGGGCTAACCTGCTCATCTTCCCGTTCATCTTGTTTGTTTGCTTTATCGACGGGGTCTTCGTTGTCTTCAACACCTTCAAGAGTGTCATCTTCTCCTATGCCGGTGTTGCTGTCTTTACTGCGGCGTGACTTAGAGCGGCGCCGATGACGCTGGCGCTTGGACTGTATTTCGGAAGGTGATGACCCATAAGTATAGGGGATCTATCGTAGTCCTTTCGATAAGTAAGAATGTCGAACCCAACCAGGAGCAGAAGGAAATGATAAGCGGTTTCCAACAAGGTATTCTCTGCAAGTACTGAAATAAGTGGTAACAGATAGTTTTGTGATAAGATAATTTGTAGCGAGCAACAAGTAACACAAGTAAATAAGGTGCATCAAGGTGGCCCAATCCTTTTTTTAGCAAAGGACAAGCCTGGACAAACTCTTATATGAAGTAAAGTGCTCCCGAGGACACATGGGAATATCGTCAAGCTAATTTTCATCACGTTCATATGATTCGCGTTCGGTACTTTGATAATTTGGTATGTGGGTGGACCGGTGCTTGGGTGCTGCCCTTACTTGGACAAACATCCCACTTATGATTAACCTCTATTGCAAGCATCCGCAAATACAACAAAAGTATTAAGGTAAACCTAACCATAGCATGAAACATATGTATCCAAATCAGCCCCTTACGAAGCAACGCATAAACTAGGGTTTAAGCTTCTGTCACTCTAGCAACCCATCATCTACTTATTACTTCCCAATGCCTTCCTCTAGGCCCAAACGATGGTGAAGTGTCATGTAGTCGACGTTCACATAACACCACTAGAGGAGAGACAACATACATCTCATGAAAATATCAAACGAATACCAAATTCACATGACTACTAATAGCAAGACTTCTCCCATGTCCTCAGGAACAAAAGTAACTACTCACAAAGCATAAACATGTTCATAATCAGAGGGGTATTAATATGCATATAGGATCTGAACATATGATCTTCCACCAATTAAACCAACTAGCATCAACTACAAGGAGTAATTAACACTACTAGCAACCTACTAGCACCAATCCCGAACTTGGAGACAAGAATTGGATACAAGAGATGAACTAGGGTTTTGAGATGAGATGGTGCTGATGAAGATGTTGATGGAGATTTCCCTCTCCCGATGAGAGGAGCGTTGGTGATGACGATGGCGGCGATTTCCCCCTCCGGGAGGGAAGTTTCCCCGGCAGAACAGCCCCGCCAGAACCCTAGATTGGCTCCGCCAAGGTTCTGCCTCGTGGCAGCGGAGTTTCGTCCGAGAAGATGGCTTATGATTTTTTTCCCATCGAAAGAGTCCATATAGCAGAAGATGGTCACCGGAGGGCCACCAGGGGGCGCGCCCCCCACCCTCGTGGGCAGGGTGTGGCCCCCCTGGTAAAGTTCTTGAGCTTAATGTTTTTTATATATTTGGAAAACATCATCCGTGAAGTTTCAGGACTTTTGGAGATGTGCAGAATAGGTCTCTAATATTTGCTCCTTTTCTAGCCAGAATCCCAGCTGCCGGCATTCTCCCTCTTTATGTAAACCTTGTAAAATAATAGAGAATAGGCATAAGTATTGTGACATCATGTGTAATAACAGCCCATAATGCAATAATTATTGATATAAAAGCATGATGCAAAATGGACGTATCAAAAGGTTTATCCTCAACTGGGTCTTCCTTATCGTCGCCGCTTTTCTCCTTTGGTGCATCCACCATGTATATGTCATACGAGGAAGTGGCCGTCCAGTGTCCGATGAATGGCGGGTTCTGGGCCTCTTCTTCTCCGGCATCGTCGTCCATACCGTCGATGTCCTCGGAGTCATAATCAAGTTCGTTGGTCAAATCCTCGATCGTGTCTATAAAGTGGGTGGCGGGTGGGAAGTAAAATTCTCCATCGTCAGCCCCTAGTTCGAGCCGGATATAGTTCGGCTGAGAGTCCTGTTGGGGATCGTTGCAGAAATTAAAATTTTCTACACATCACCAAGATCAATCTATGGAGAGA